>NW_006922255.1:96298-100509 GCF_000298275.1 Orycteropus afer afer | reverse complement strand
AATTATTCTAGGGTTTTGTCTGTGTTTTCCTTAATTTTATTAGTGTTTTCCTTGATTATGAGACATCATAGTCCACTGAAGGTATCTAAATGAAATTCATTTTAATTCTTTATCAGAGAGTTCCAGTGCTTCTTCTTCCTCTGGAATGTGCTCTGGGTCTGTATCCTGGTCCCTTGTTTCTACGCTTTATCTTGCTTCTTTATGTGGACTGTGATGATCTGTTGTCTCTGAGACATTGTGATGTTGTTGTATTTATATTTAATTGGTGATTGTATGTTGGAGTAATTCACCCAAGATTTTAATTTTCTTTGTTTTGTTTGGATGTATCTGAGTAGACAGGGTACTATGTTCCTCTGTCCACTAGTTGGAAGCACTTATGTCCTCACCACCTGTCCCTTAGTGGGTGCTCAGAACCCTATTAGATCTTTTTGAAAAGCAGTTAATGGTGAGTCAAGCTCATATTGGCTGTCATGTATCATTGGCCAGTTGGCGCATAAACAAGTGGTGGCTCACACTCAGTAGGTGGGGCTGCAGGAAGTGCAAGTATGTTTGGGTTGTATGGGCCCAATTTCTCTCTCCCACTCAGTTAAACAAAAACAAAAACAAAAAAAAGTGGAAACAAGAGGACAAAAAATACACATATATGCACAGGGAAAATCACCAAAAAGAGAAAGAAAGAAAAAAAAGAAAGAGGAAAGGCAATAAATGAGACAAAATAATTAAATAAATACTTTAAAAATACAAAAGAAATATAAATATAAAAAGAGGGAAAAAACCCACAATATCTGGGGAGGGGAAAATAAGGGAAAAGAACAGTAAGAAAAAAATGAAGAAAAAAAAATGGGAAAAATGCAATAAGAAAAACAAGGGATGGGAAGAACTACAATAAAGAAAGAAATGGATCCAGGAAAAGGGAAGAGACAAAAAGCCAAAAGCTACAAACTGGGAAGGGAAAAACAAAGAATAAAAATTGAAAAGGATGAAAAAAAGAATAATTTAAAAACAAACAAATCTGGGGTTGTGGAGGGCTGGTCACCCAGTCCCCATCATAGCAAAAAATTGGGATGGAATTCCTGCAGGTCCAGAAGGTGAGTGGAGGTGAGGGATGGTCACACCTCCTTTCACCAAGGGTGTGTGTGTAAGAGTAACAAACAGAATATCACACCTTTCCAGTTGTCACCCTCTGGTATGTCTGTGCTGTCCTCAGCAAGTGGAACCTATTCTTAGGTCCATGGAATCTGAACAAGAACACTATTGCTTTAAATATCCAAAATGACAGCACTGCTTGTAAACATTCAAAATGGCTGCACCCTCCAGACAGCCAAAAGTCCACAGCTCAGTCTGTCTCTTTTGCTGTTTCCCTTGTTAATCATCAGCCACCAGTGCAATTTGCCATGCAGCTCTTGGCAAACAGGACTGATTTTTAGGCTAATTCTCAGATCCTAACACCACTTGGAAATATTCAAACTGTCTGTGTCGTAAGGACAGCTGACACTCCACAGCTCCTTTTGTCTTCTTATTCACTGTTTTCATTCAGGTTCTTCTCTAGTTTGTGTTTAATCCATTTCTGTACTCTTCCTTTCAAAGATCAGGGATCTGGCATTATCTTCTGTATTTGTGTCAATTCGTTTGTCTTGTCTGTGTTGAAAATGTCTGTGTAGCTTGTCTGCCTATTCCACTATCTTCAGGACAGGTCTGGAAACATTCTTTTTGATGATGAATGTGATGCCATTCCTATTCACTTTGTCAGTCCAAGCATAGTAGATGATATGATTGTCTGATTCAAAATGGCTAATACCAGTCCATTTCAGCTCACTAATGCTAGGATATTGAACAATTTCATTTCTGAAAACTTCCAATTTTCTTGGATTCACACCTTGTACATTCCATGTTCTGATTATTAAAGAAAGTTTGCAGCTGTTTCTCCCCATTTTGAGTTGTGACCTATCAGCCAATGAAGGTCCCAAAGACTTTACCCCATCCACTTCATTAAGGTCTACTCTACTTTTAGCAGGCAGCTCTTCAGTAGTAGTATTTTGACTGCCTTCTGACCTGAGGGGTTCATCTTCCAGCAATGTATCAGACAACATTTCACAGCTCTTCATAAAATTTTCCGATAATGTATCAGACAGTTTCACAGCTATTCATAAGGTTTTCAGTGGCCAATTCTTTCAGAAGTGGATGACCTTGTCCTTCTTCCCAGACTTTCTTAGTCTGGAAGTTCCACTGAACACTGTCCATCATGTGTGACCCTGCTGGCATTCAAAATACCAGTGGCATACCCTCCAGTTTCACAGCAACATACAAGTCACCACAATACTACAATCCGACAGACCAATGGTAGGAACTTAATACTACTTTTTAGCAATTCTTTTATTGTTGTTTGCATTATTTTTTAAATATCAAAATATTTTTAGCATTTTATGTGTATGATTTATTCAACTAAAATATAAAGTGTTGTGTGTTTTTTTAACAATTATAAGTCTACATGTAGGCCCCAACTAGCCCAAAATTAATCCCTCCCCTTCCCTCCTCATCCCTGTAACCTATTAGGTGAGTTCCCTTTCCCAAACAAACTCTTCTCTATCTTTTTACAGTAATGGGCTCATACAGTGCTTGTGCTTCTGTGATTGACTTATTTCACTCAGCATAATGTTCTCCAGGTTCATCCACGTTGCAAGATGATTTGTGTATCCCTCATTGTGCTTTAATGTCTCATAATATTCCATTGTGTAGATATACCATAATTTGGTTATCCACTCATCTGTTGATGAGCATTTAGGTTGTTTTCATCGCTTTGCTATGGTGAATTGTGCTGTGATGAACATAGGTGTACATATGTCTGTTCGTGTGCTATCTCTCACCTCTTTAGGATTTATTCCTAGTAATGGAGTTGCTGGGTCAAATGCTACTTCTATTTTCAGTTTTCTAAGGAAATGCCATGCTGTTTGCCACAATGGTTGTACCATTTTACAACCCTACCAGCAGTGTGCAAGAGTTCCAATCTTTCCACAACCTCGCCAGCATTTCTTACTTTCTGACCTGTTGAATTTGTTATTATTGCTTGGATGAGATAATATCTCATTGTCGTTTTGATTTGCATCTCTCTAATGATTTATGGGGAGCTCTGGTAGCATAGTGGCTAAGACACTTGCCTGTTAACCAGATGGCTGGCGGTTCAAACCCACCAGCCACTCCTCAGAAGGAAGGTTGGGCAATCCTACTTCCGTAGTGATACTGCCTCGGAAACCCAAGGAGGGGTCGCTATGAATCGGGTTTGACTCGACGGCACATAACGACAACAACAACAATGATTAATGATCATGAGCAATTTCTCATGTGTTTGTTGGCTGCCTGTATATTTTCTTCATTGAAGTGTCTGTTCAAATCTTCTGCCCATTTGTGAATTGGGTTATTTAACTTTTTGGTGTTGAGCTGTGAAGTTTTCTATTGATTTTGGAGATAAGTCCTTTATCTGATATGTTATAGGCAAATATTTTCTCCCAATATGTAGGTTCTTTTTTTACCCTTTTGACAAAATCTTTTGATGCACACAAGAATTTAATTTTTAAAAGGTCCAAGTCATGTACCTTCTCTTCTATCCCCTGCACATTCTGGCTTATGCTTGACAGTCTATTTATGCCATAGATTAAGGCTCCCAGATTTGTCCTTATTTTGTTTGATTTATTTTATAGTTTTGGGTTTTACATTTAAGTCTTTGATCCAGCTTGAGTTTGTTTTTTGTATGGGTGTATGGGGTGAGGTATGGGTCTTGTTTCATTTTTCTACAGGCGGATATCCAGTTTTTCCAGCACCATTTGCTAAAGAGGCTGTCTCTTAATCATTTATTGGGTTTTGGACCTTTGTCAAAGATCAGTTGTTCATAGATGGATGGGTCTATATCTGGACTTTCGATTCTGTTCTATTGGTCTATCTGTCTATCATTGTATCAATACCATGCTACTTTGACTACTGTGGCTGTATAGTAGTTCTTAAGATCTGGGAGTGTGAGACCTCCCACTTTGATTTTCTTCTTGAGAAGTGCTCTGCTTATTCAAGGTCTCTTTCTTTTCCACATGAAGTTAGTAATTAGTTTTTCCATGTCCTTAAAAAATTTTGTTGAAATCTGGATCATGATTGTGTTAAATGTATAGTCTCCTTTAGGTAGTATTGACATTTTCACAATATTTAGTCTACCTATCCATGAACAA
>NW_006922255.1:94316-95297 GCF_000298275.1 Orycteropus afer afer | reverse complement strand
TTTTTTATGGCCTGTTCAATTTCTTCCCTTGTAATGGGGCTGATCAAGCTTTCTATCTCTGAGTGGGATAGTTTAGGTAGATCTTGTGATTCTAGAAACTTGTCCATCTCTTGTAGGTTCTCAAAACTATTGATGTATAGTTTTTCATAATATTCTGTCAGTATCTTTTTTATTTCAGTTGTGATGACACCATTTTCATTTACAATTCTTGTAATTTGGATCTTCTTTTTCTTTTCTTTTGTCAGGTCTGCCAATGGTTTATCAATTTCATTCATCTTTTTGAAGAACCAGTTCTTTGTTTTGTTGATTTTCTCTATGGTTTTTTATGTTTTCTCTTTCATTTATTTCTGCTCTGATCTTTATTATTTCCTTGCTTCTAGATACTGTAGGCTTCTTTTTATATATATATAAGAGAATACATTCCTGAGAGCAATAAACCATAGGACACCAGAGAACCAACATTCAAATTGAGGAAATGCAGGACAAACAGGTGTGTATAAATATGAGGGGCACTGGGTGAGGGTTACAGGGTAGGGAGGCGAGGAGACTGGTTTAAGTTTGGACATGGCAAATGGGGAATGAAACTAAATGTACTTATTATGTTGAATGTATACAAGTTCTTAAAAAAAACTTATAAGTCTAGGCATCATGTCATGTATTCCCCGGTGTGCTAAGTATACAGTCACAATAGCATATGATCTTTATTGAGTACTTTCTAAGTGCCAGGAACTGTGCTACAGGCTTTACGTGCATTGCTCATTTAGCTCAGACAACAATACTATGTAAAGAGAGATTGCATTTATTTACATTTTATAGATGGATAAATAAAGCTTAAAGAGATAATGAAATTTATCACAGGTCATGTAGCTGATAATCCATCTGATAAGGGTACCTACCAAATGAAATTTTATACACTACACTGATTCCTACATAGTAAGTGCTCGGAACTATAACTTAATGCAGGAATGAATGACATTGATT
>NW_006922255.1:91673-93496 GCF_000298275.1 Orycteropus afer afer | reverse complement strand
GGATGATGGGGCAATCTACTTCCGTAGTGATACTGCCTCGGAAAACCAAGGAGGGGTCGCTATGAGTCGGGTCCGACTTGACGGCACATAACAACAGCAACAACAATGATGCATTGGTCAATCATTCAATGGCTAATCAAAAGATTAAAACTCACCAGCTGCTCCATGGGAGAAAAGACCTATCAATCTGATCTTGTAAAGATTACCGAAACCAAACCAAACTCACTGCCATCAAGTTGATTCTGACTCATAGAGACCCCTATTGCATTTCCAAGTCAATAAATTGCCCCATTTTCCTTCCATGGAGTTGCTGGTCGGTTTGAACCACGAATCTTCTGGTTAGCAGTCAAATGCCTTAAGCAGTGCACCACCAGAGCTCCTTCCTATAAAGATTACAGCCTAAGACACACAATAGGGCACTTCTATCCTGTTCTGTAGGGTATCTACGAGTAAGAATTGACTCAATGGCACACAATAACTTACCTTATGTACCCACTCCTTACTTACCAATATGATTAGGTTCCAAAGACCAGGTTTTACGTGAAAATCAGTGTTATAAAGAAATGGAAGATGACCTTATTGGATCACAAAATGGAAGGTGACTATATCATTACATAATTGCCAAATTCCATCATTACATAACTGCAAACCACTAAGAATCAGGGCTCAACGAAGTTGACACTTAACATTAATCACCACAGCCAGTTTTAGTCTTTTCTTACATCTCAGTATTCATTGCTGCCAGATGTACATTGTTAATGAGCAAAATGGTTGAGTAGAAGATTTTTCACTATTTTTAATAAATGAGAAATGTATGATAATGATATAGTTGATAAGTGAGGAATAGGTATATATGTTATTGTTGTTGTTAGGTGTCATCAAGCCTGTTCCAACTCATAGACACCCTATGGACAGCAGAATGAAACACCACCCAGTCCCACACCAGCTCCGCAATTCTTGCTATACTTGAGCCCATTGCTACAGCCACTGTGTAAATCCATCTTGTTGAGGAACTTCCCCTCTTTCATTGATCCTCCACCTTACCAAGCATGACATCCTTCTTCAGGGAATGGTTCCTTCTGACAACGTGACCAAAGTAGGTGAGATGAAGTCTGGCCATTCTCACTTCCAAGGAACATTCCAGCTGCACTTCCTCCAGGACAGACTTGTTAGTTCTTTTAGCAAGCAGTCCATGGTACTTTCAGCAATCTTCTCCAACACCACAACTCAAAAGCCTCAATTCTTCTTAGGTCTTCCTTATCCAGCTCCCACATGCATATGAGGTGATTGAAAACATCATGGCTTGTGTCAGGTGCACCTTAGTCCTCAAGGAGACATCTTTGCTCCTCAGCACTTGAAAGAGGTCCTTTGCTTGCCCAGTGTTATACGTCATCTGATATCCTGACTGCTGCTTCCATTGGTGCCAATTGTAGAACCAAGCAATGTGAAGTCTTTGACAACTTCAATCTTTGTCCATTTATCATGATGCTGCTTATAGGTTCAGTGAAGAGGATTTTTGTTTTATCTGTATTGTGATGTAATCCATATTGCAGACTGTATTTTTCAATCTTCATCAGTAAGTGCTTCAAGTCATCTTCACTTTCAGCAAGAAAAGTTGTGTCCTCACCATATCACAGGTCGTTAATGATTCTTTCTCCAATCCTGATGCCACATTTTTATTCATATAGTCTAGCTTCTCAGATTATTTGCTCAGCATATAGATTGAATAGTATGATGAAAGAGTACAACCCTGACACACTCACTTCTTGATTTTAAACCATGCAGTGTTCCCTTGTTCTGTTTGAATGACATCCTTCCAGTCT
>NW_006922255.1:79973-90907 GCF_000298275.1 Orycteropus afer afer | reverse complement strand
AATTTTTTTCCCATAGAATCTTTCAATATTGCAACTTGAGGCTTACATTTTTCCCTCAGTTTTTTCAGGTTCAGAAATGCTAAACATGTTCTTCCCTTTCAGTTTTCTAACGCCAGGTCTTTGGACGTTTCATTATAGTAATTGGCTTTGTCTGCTTTAGCTGATCTTTGAAATCTTCGGTTCAGCTCTTTTATCTTGTCATTTCTTCCATTAGCTTTAGCTACTCTTTGGTCGAGAGCAAGTTTCAGAGTCTCTTCTGACATCCATTTTGGTCTTTCTTCTTTTCTCATCTTTTTAATGACCTCTTGCTTTCTTCAGGGATGATGTTCTTGATGTCATACCAAAATTCTCCTGGTTTTTGGTCATTGGTGTTCAATGCATCAACTCTGTTCTTTAGATGGTTTCTAAATTCAGGAGGGATATATTCAAGGTCGTATTTTGGCTTTCGTGGACTTGTTTTAATTGTTTTCAACTTCAAGTTGAACTTGCATGTGAGCAGTTAATGGTCTGTTCCACAATTAGTTCCTTGTCTTGTTTTGTCTGAAGGTATTGAGATTTTCCATCACTTCTTGCCACAGATGTAATCAGTCTGATTCCTGTGTATTCCATCTCTCAAATTCCATGTGAATAGACACAATTTGTGTTGTTGAAAAAAGGTATTCACAATGAATAAGTCATTGGTCTTTCAAAATTCTATCATGCAACCTCCAGTGTTATTTCTGTCCAAAGTCAAATTTTCCAAATACCAGTGATTCTTCTTTGTTTCCAACTTTTGCATTCCAGTCACCATTGATAATAAACATATCTTGATTGCATGTTCAGTCAATTTCAGACTGCAGAAGTTGATAAAAAATCTTCAATTTCTTCATCTTTGGCTTTGGTGGTTGGTGCATAAATTTGAATAATTGTAGTATTAACTGATCTATCTTGTAGGCGTATGGTTATTATGCTATCACTGACAGCATTGTAGGACCTCTGGTGGTGTAGTGCCTAAGGTATTTTACTGCTAACCAGAAGGCTGGCGGTTCAAACCCACCAGCCACTCCTAGGAAGGAAGGTTGGGCAATCTACTTCTGTAGTAATACCACCTTGGAAGTCCAAGGCAGGGTCACTATGAGTCAAAATCAACTTGACTGCAGTGAGTTTAGACAACATGGTACTTCAGGACAGATTTTGAAACATCTTTTGTGACAATGTATGCAAATGCCATTTCACTTCAATTTGTCATTCCCAGCATAGTAGATCATATGGTTGTCTGATTCAAAATGGCCTGAACTGGTCCATTTCAGCTCCCTAATGCCTAGGATAACCATCTTTATGTGTTCCATTTCATTTTCAACAACTTCCAATTTTCCTAGATTCATACTTCATACATTCCATGTTCCTATTACTTATGGATATTTCTAGCTGTTTCTCCTCAATTTGAGTTGTGCCACATCAGCAAACAGATGTCTTGAAAGCTTTGCTGTATCTATATATTTAAGGTTGGTTCTACTATGATGATGTGACTCTTTCCCAGTCATATTTTGAGAGCCTTTTGACTTAAGGGGCTCATCCACCTGCACTGTATTGGATAATGTTTCTGGGCTATTCATAAAGTTGTGCAGTAATGTATCAGACAGTATTTTTCTGCTATTCATAAGGTTTTCCCCAGCCAATTCTTTGAAAAGTGGCTGGCCTCCTCTTCTTCCTATTCTGTCTCAGCCTGTAAGCTTCATTGAAACCTGTGCACCATGTGCAACCCTGCCAGCACTTGAAACACCAGTGGCACAGCCTCAAGCCTCACGGCAACATGCAAGCCACCACAGTATGACAAACTGACAAACACATTTGTCTCCCTTAGCTTCTTGAAACCTCTGCCCTCCCCTCACCTGGATCTCTGGCACTTCTTGCTGTGTTGTGCCCCTGGCTTCTCTTTCCCCTGCTTTCCTGTCTCTTGAAGGTGTGGTCTGGGTCCTTTTCCTTACCTGGATCTTTGGTGCTGCTCTGCTCTTTCATCCCCTTGGCTTCTCTTTCTCCCTCTTTCCTGACTCTTTGGGGTGGGGCCTGGGTCCTTCCCCTTACCTGGATTCCTGGCACTGCTCTGTTCTGCGACACAGCAAAGGTATATATAGCATATGTTATATCAGATTCTGAGCTGCACACATTATACACACAAAAATATCTTAACAATCATTATTTTGAGATGACTGTACTATTGCTGTGCATCTTCTTTTTACTTTTCTCTATTTTAAAAATTATTCTTGAATCAACATATGTTACTTTTGCAATTACATAAACCATATTTCAAGGGAGCTCTGGTAGCGTAGTGCCTATGGCACTTGACTGCTAACCAGAAGGCTGGCGGTTCAAACCTACCAGCCACTCCTCAGAAGGAAGATGGAAAATCTACTTCCATAGTGATACTGCCTTGGAAACCCAAGGAGGAGTCACTATGAGTTGGGTCCAACTCGACAACACATAACAACAACAAACCATATTTCAAAGTGGCTTTTCTTTTTCCTTTAATACAGAAGGAAAAATTTCAGCCCATGTTTCTAATGATAAAGGGTTATATTGTGTTCAGAACCTGGAAAATCAGCTTGAAAACTTGAGCTAACAAAGCCAAATTTATTCCCATTGAAGAAATTAAATGTCAGCCTCTTTAAAGCATTTCATTCCTCCAGCAGTAGCTTAATGCCAAAAACTCTGGCTAAATAAGTGGTGAATCTGTATACTTTCTTCCTTTAGATTTACTCCAACTTGACAGTACTTTTTACAACCAGAAATATATCAGATGTTTTGAAAATGACCATGCATGTGAGTTCTTTGATGATTCAAGAAATACAGTTGATCTGCCTATAGCTAATGGAAAACAATATAGACAGTACTTCTACCAGTTTATAAACAGAACAACACAAAATACTAAAGTAAACAAAGTTGATCATTTCAGGCATCTAGAAATAATATTCAGAATATATTTTTATGCTTTTTTTTCATGAATATTGAATCTTGTGTATATAAGGTGACAAAGCAGCATACTTACAACTAACTTTCCTTTCTTCACCCAAGATTTTGTTTGCTGTACCACCCAGCACATTGAGTCCTTGAAATTTGTATGTTATACATCTTTATTGTGCAATATTTCATCAAATGTTTTATGGGGTTGTGATTGAAAAATCAAGATACTTCATAAAGGATAATTCAACTAAAAAGGTAAATTCTCAATTAGTGTAAATTACCAACAGATGGCATAGATGCTGTGAATAAGGTCATGTGGTCCTAATGGTAGACATATGCCATAGAAATTATTTACCTAAAATGGAAATATAATCATTCTTTTGGTTAATTTCTTTTAGAGAAGGAACAAATTTTATTATAATACATAAGTCTTGACATTACTAAATGATAAATAATTTTTCATAAAAGGAAAACTTCATAATAAGTTATTTTGTCCACCTTTTTTGACATTATTCACATACCATAAAATTCACACACATTTAAAGTGCACAATTCAATATTTTTAGTTTATTCATAGAGTTGTGTGACCATAACCATTGTCAGATTTTAGAAAACATTACTAACCATAAAAAGAAACTCACATACCCGTAAGCAGTAACTTCTCATTCCCCTTAAACTCAACTTCCTGAACAGATCAGGCAAACAGTATCATTTTTGTCTGTAAGGCTTTGTCCACTCTGGACAACTCATAAAAATGGAATGATAAAATATGTGGTTATTTGTGATTGGCTTATTTCATTTAACATAATGTTTTCAAGGTTCTACTGTGTTTAACATGTACTCCATTGTTTTCCATAGCTGAATATTATTCCACTGTATGAATAACCCATATTTTGTTTATCAGTTAATTAATTGGAGTGTTTCCACTTTGCGGCTATTTAAAATAGTGCTACTATAAGCAGTATTGTGCCCATTTTTGTGTGTAAATAAGATTTCCTTTCCTTTTTGTGTGTAATCAGAAGTGGAATTATTGGGTTATATGATAATTTCATTGTGGTGTTGGCAAAGAATATTGAATATACCATGGACTGCCAGGAAAACAAACAAATCTGTCTTGGAAGAAGTAACATTAGAGTGCTCCTTAGACACAAGAAAGGCCAGACTTTATCTCTCATTCTTTGGTCATGTTGTCAAGGGGTCCAATCCCTGGAGAAGGATATCATTCTTGGTAAAGTAAGGGTTTGACAAAAAAGGAGATGACCAGATACAGGTAATCCCAGACTAACTATTGTATAAATGGTTGCAATGTACCCAGAAGGTCACTAAACCCATGCCAGGGAATAGAGATAGGAGGGATATGCTCTCTGATCCAGCAAACACACAGCCTCTCTGTGCATTTAGGTAAATTAAATAGTCTTTCTGTAGCAAAAGACCAAGTGAATAAATAAGCCCCACCCTTACCAACCCTGACCCCTGGACACCTCCACTAACAGACTGAATGAGGGGCTGAAACTACCATGTTAAGTGCCTAAAGGACTGAGAGAACTTTTTCACACTGAACACAAGAGGCACATCTCTACAGCCTCTTCTCTTGGTTCATGTGTTCCAAGCACCTCCCACTTCTGTTAATGGAAAGGTGTGTGTTGGGGCAGTTAGAGAAGATAGAATCAGGGCAGCCTTTCATTAGAGTCTGGAAAGGAGCTGAATAAACAATGTACACACTGTGCCCAGAAGGGTACCAGATCCACACCACTGAATCACTGGTGGTGAGTTACACTCTCTGCTCCAAAAAGTACTTCACCTTCAGTATGGGCAAAACCTTTCCTCATGACCACCAAGCCAATGGTCAAAGAAGTCTCATAGCTCCTGCAGCAACCTGCTCCAAACAGACCCAGAAGCTGCAGCTATATCCCTTCACATCTGTCAGTGACTAGTCCTTCTAGCAATGAGCATAAGAGGCATTCATCTGCAGCCTTGTGGAGGAGTCCACTTGTGGCAGGGTCCTTTCACCTCTGTGGGCACACACCCAAGTAGATCAGTGGTTTTTACTATACCTGCCTGCTCCCAGGTTTGCCAGTTGACCATAATTACAAAAATCCCTTCTCCTCAGTTTCCTTATTTTTCTCTTTCTTCTTTCCCATTTTTCTCCCTTTTTACCTGCTTATTTCTGCCTTTTCCTCTTTGTCTTCTTATATTTTTGCCAAACTTTCTGCTCAACAATCCCCACATTTCTTTTTTTCTATATTTTTGTCTTTTATTTTTATTCTATCTTTTTTTCTTTTTCCTTCTCTTCTTCCTCCCTTCTTTTTTTTTAATTTTAAGAGCTTGTTTTACATTCACTGTTATGTGTACATTTAGTTTCACTCCCCATTTACCATGTCCAACCCTAACCCAGTATCCTCCCCTCCCTACCCTGTAATCCTCCCACTGTTTCACTGTGTCCCTCATATTTATGCACTCCTGTTTGTCCTGCATTTCCTCAATTTCAATGGTGGTCCTCTGGTGCCCATGATCTATTGCCCTAAGGAATGTATTACCATAGAGTATGTGGGTGTATCATCCTGGTTTGAGTGGTCTGCATGTATATCTTGTTAACTATTTGGCTGAGATCCAGCCCTTGGGGGCATGTTTTATTCCAGGCACAGAATGTATTTCAGGGCCATAGTATTGGGGGTCCCATCAGATTTCATTGGTCAACATTGAGTTCTCCCGATTTGATCCTTTCCAGAGTGGTTGGCATTGATAGCCAGGCACCATCTAGTTCTTCTGGTCTCAAGGGCCATCATGTCCTATGGCTGATTGCTTCCAAATGCCTTTTTTTTTTTTTTTTTTGCATTCTTCTTTGCTTCCAATGGTTGGAGACCATTAGCTGTATCTTAGATGGCCACTTGAAAACTTTTAATACCCTAGTCACTACTCACCAATGTGGATGTGGAACAAGGCTTTTATGTACTTTGTTGTGGCAATTGAATCTAGTGTCCCCCAGTACTATGGTCCTGAGATAGTAGATCTATTGGATCTCTCTCCCATAGTGTCTGGTTGTCTATGAGGGATTACTCTGTGTCTGTCTTCTGTTGTTTATGTAAGGCTTACAGGTATTTTGTATCACTGGTGTCTGTGTAAGATTAGCCTCAGCTGAATCTATCCTTGGTCTAGTGTATACTCCTGTTCACTGAACCCCATCTGCTCCTCTCAGATGTTTATGTGTTTATCTGTACTTCCTCTTCTTTTTTGGGGGGTGGGTGGATTCTTTTCTGTTTTTCTTCATTGCCCTATTCAACAAGAGGAGGACATTAACTCTCCACTAGTTAACAATATCTCCTGTATGGACCACTTCACCAAATGAATGCATACCACTGTCATCTCTTACACTGCTGGATCAATTAAAGATGGACAACACCTATTCATCCCAAATAGTAGTTCCTCTTCACATCAAACTGGGACCCACACTCACATTCCCACCAGTTATTCCACCTGGAGATAACTACAGAGTGCCTCAGTGTGAATAAGTTAACAATCAAAGAAGCACCCCTGCCCCACTAATGCAGATATATTGAAACAAAGCAAAACAGAAAACTGGTGTGAAACAAACAAATACACAATCAACAAATAAAAACAATAACTTCAAAATTTCTCAGAAACAACAGACAACTTCAATTCAAACAAAGAAATAGGACAAGACAGTGGAAGAAAGTGACCAAAATAAAGAACTAGTCAGTCTCCCCAGGGAAGAACAGATAACAGAGCTACCTGATAAGAAATTTAAAAGAGATACATATATAACCTTCCAAGATATCAAGGATACCATAAACAGAAGCAAGGAAAAGATAGACAATATCCTTTAAAAAGTCAGGAAAATCATAAAAGAACAAAATGACTAAATAAATAGACAATTAGAAATCATAGAAAAAAGCAATTAGGTATCAAGAAGATTAAATTAAAATTACAGAGATAGATAACATATTGGAAGGACAAACAGTAGAATTGAACTGGGCAGAGAATGCATATCCCACCTAGAAGACAAGTCCCTTGAAACCAGTTTGTATGAAGAAAAATCAGAAAAAGAATGAAAAGAAATAAAACTTAAGAGTTATATAGAATATCAGAAGAAATAACATATGCTTGATTGGATTTCTAGTACAAGAGGAGATAAATAATAATAATTATAAAAGAGAGGGAGATGAGAGACATAATCGTTGGAGAGTTGCTAGCCAAAAACTTTCCCAAATATCATGAAAGATGAAAAGATACCATCCAAGGAGCTCAATTAACCTCATACAGGATAAACCCCAAGATAAAGTCACCAAAACATATCACAATCAAATTTTCCAAAGACAAAGACAAAGAAAGAATCTTGAGAGCAGCTCTGGAAAAAGGGAATGTTACCTATAAAGGGCAATCAATAAGTCTAAGCTCTGATTTCTCAGTGGAATACATGAAGGCAAGAAGGCAACAGCATGACACACAAAAAATCTTGAAGGGAAACAACTGCAAATCAAGAATTATATATCCAGCAAAACTGTCCCTCAAACATGATGGCAAAATTAGGACATTCCCAGACAAAGAGAATTAAGGGAATTTGTGAAAATCAGACCAAACCTATAAGAAATGCTGAAAGGAATTCTTCCAACAGAAAACCAACAATGAAAGACAACAATTTAAGACATGTGACATCAACAGCCAGCAGCCAAGTCATGAAAAGATTCTTAGATTTAAAATAAATTTACAAAATGGAAAATAGAGAACCAGAGGAGTAAATCTGTAATGATACCAGCTACAATGCAAATAGAGGAGAAAAATGGTATATTATAAACATCTATAGGGAGAGGAAGTCAGGATGATGTCAATATACAACAGACTGTTCCAAGCTAAGGGAGATCAGAATTTACTACAGGGTAACCAGACAGACACACACACACACACAAATTTATAAACCTTCTAACCAAAATAATAAAGAAGAAAATCACAAAGACTTAGTAAGCACAAAATTAACAATAATGAAGAAAAAGGAAAGAAAATTTGATTAAAAAAATGAACTCAGCAAAGAAAAATATTTGGAACAAAGAAACCATTGCCACCACCACCACAACAACAATAACAAAATGAAATTATGACAGCAGTAAATTTATGCACATCATTAAATATTCTAAATGTGAATGGATTAAATGCACCTGCCAAGAGAAAAAGAGTGTCAGATTGGATAAGAAAACAAGACCCATTAACACACTGCCTAAAGAGACTCACCTGAGACACAAAGATAAAAATAAATTAAAAATCTTTTTGGAGGGAAAAATATGCTAAGCAAATGGCAACCAAAGGAAGCAGTAGTGACAATATTAATTTCTGATAAAATAGACTTTGGGGCAAAATTCAACACCAGGGACAAGGAAGGGCATTATATGATGATAAAAATGTCAATAGACCAAGAGGATATACCCATAATAAATATCTAAGCACACAATGAATGAACTCCAAAATACATAAAACAAACATTAACTGAATTGAAATGAGAAACAGAAAATACTACAACAGTCATAGGAGACTTTACCATACCACTTTTGATGAAGAACAGAACAATTAGGAAAAAACTCAAGAGTCAGAAGATTTCAACAAGGAAATCAACCAACTTGGCCTCATAGATTTATACAGAGCACTCTATGCAATGAAAACACAACACACATTCTTTTCCATTGCACATGGATCATTCTCCAGAATAGACCATATGATAGACCAGAAATAAAACCTACTGCCATCAAGTCAATTCCAACTCATCGTAACCCCTATTGGATTTCCAAGGCTGTAAATCTTTATGGAAGTAGATTGCTTGGTCTTCCTCCTGCAGAGCAGCTGGTGGGTTTGAATAACTGACCTTCTGGTTAGCTGCCAAATTCCTTACCCATTACGCTACCAGAAGTCCTTAACTGGGAGACTGGGGGAAAAGAAATCAAATAATACACTACTCAATAACCACTGGGTAACACAAGAAACAAGGTGTAAAAGAAAAAAATATTCTCAGAAACAGATGAGAATGAAAAACACAACAGATAAATATTTGGGGACACAGTAAAAGCAGTACTCTGAGGTCAAATTTACAACAATTAATGCAAACATCAAAAAAGAAGAGAGAACCAAAATCAACCCTTTTACCCAACAACTTCAGCAATTAGAAAAAGAGCAACAAAAGAAGCCTATGGTCTCCAGAAGAAAGGAAATACTTAAGACCAGAACAGAAATAAATGAATCAGAAAATAGAAAAACAATAGAAAGAAATCAACAAGACTAGAAGCTGGTTCTTTGAAAACATTAACAAAATCAACAAAGCACTGGCAAATTTAATTAAGGAAAAGGAAGAGAAAATGCAAATAACATGAAAAATAAATGAAATGGGCAACAACAAAAGAGAATCAACCTAAATAAAAAGGATAATAGCAGAATAATACAAAGAACTGTACTCTAACAAATTTGAAAACCTAGAAGAAAAGGATAGATTTCTAGAAACACAAGACCTACTTATACTAGCACAGACTGAGGTAGAAAAATTGAACAAACTAATAACAAAGGAAGAAATTGAGTGGTCATGAAAAACTCACAAAAGAAAAGTCCTGGCCAAGATGGGTTCACTGCAGAATTCTCTCAGAGAAGAGGTGACACCTACCCTACTCAAGCTGTTTCTGAATATGCAAAAGGATGGCATACTCCTAAATTCATTCTATGAAGCAAGCATAACCCTGACACCAAAACCAGGCCAAGACACTACTACAAAGAAAACTACAGACCCATAACTTTCATGAATATAGATGCAAAATTCTTCAACAAAATCCTTACCAATAGCATCCAACATTATATGAAATAATAATAATACACCATGGCCAAGTGGGATTCATACCAGGTATGCAAGGATAGTTCAACATTAGGAAAACAATCAACATAATCAACATAGATAAAACAATGGAACAGAATCCCACGATCATGTCAACTGATGCAGAAAAGTTGTTTGATAAAATCCAGCACTGATTCCTGTATAAAACTCTCAGCAAAACAGGAATAGAAGGGGAATTTCTCAACATAATATATGGCATATACACAAAATCAACAGCCAACATTATTCTCCACAGAGAGAGATTGAAAGCATTCCCCTTGCAGAAGGAATGTGGTCTGTCACCACTTCTATTCAATATTTTATTGGAAGTTCTAGCCAGGGCAATAAGGCAAGAAAGAGAAATGAAAGGCCTTCTAATTGGCAGAAAACCAAACCTAAAAACAAAACACACTGCGATCGAGTTGGACCCAACTCATAGCAACCCCTCCTTGGGTTTCTGTGGAAGTGGATTGCCCAATCTTTCTTCCAAGGAGTAGCTGGTGGGTTTGAACCTCCAGCCTTCTGATTAGCAGTCAAATGCCTTAGACACTACACTACCAGAGCTCCCAATTGGCAGAAAATAAGTAAAATTATCTTTATTTACTATACATAGAAAAACCAAGAGATTCAACAGGAAAACTACTAAAACTAATTTAAAGTTTCAACAAAGTGGCAGGATACAAGATCAACATGCAAAAATCATTTGGATTCCTCTATATGAACAAGGAGATTTCTGAAAAGGAAAGAAGGAAAATAATACCATTTACAATAGCTACCAAAGAGATAAAATACTTAGGATTAAATCTTACCAAGGACACAAAACACCAATACAAAGAAAACTACAAAAATTATAACAGACCTACATAAATGGAAGAATATGTCATTCTCATGGATAGGAAGACTCAACATTGTGAAAACATCAATACTACCCAAAGAAATTTATAGATTGAATACAATCCCAGTCCAGATTCTACTAATGTTATTTAAGGGCATGAAAGAAAACAATCACTGATTTTATATGGAAAGGAAAGAGAGCTTGGATAAGAAAAGCACTACTGAAAAAGAAAAGAAAAAAAAAAAGTAGGAAGTCTCACACTGATCTCAAAACCTAAAGTACAGCCACAGTATCCAAAAC
>NW_006922255.1:76887-79595 GCF_000298275.1 Orycteropus afer afer | reverse complement strand
ACTCTGCTGTTGGGATTGTAAAATGATATAACCATGTAGAAAACTATATGGCACTTTCTTAAAAATTTGGAAATACAAATACCATTTGATCCTACAATTCCACTACTGGGAATATATCCTATATCCTAAAGAGGTGAGATCTGGGACAAAAATAGATATATGCACATCCATGTTAAAAAACGGTTGCAGCTGTATATTGACAGAGAACTTGCAGAAATGCAAGAGGGATTCAGAAGGGGACGTGGAGCAAGGGATATTATAGCTAATGTCACATGGATCTTGGCTCAAAGCAAATACCAGAAGATGTTTACTTGTGTTTTATTGACTACGCAAATGTATTTGATTGTGTGGATCATAACAAATTGTGGGTAACATTGAGAAGAATGGGAACTCCAGAACACTTAATTGTACTTATGAGGAACCTGTACATTGACCAGGAGCCTGTCATTTGAACAGAAAAAGGGGATATTTCATGGTTTAAAGTCAGGAAGTGCATGCATCAGGGTTGTATCCTTTCACTGTACTTCTTCAATCTGTATGCTGAGCAAATAATCCCAGAAGCTGGACTATATGAAGAAGAACATGGCATCAGGATTGGAGGAAGGTTTATTAACAAACTGAGACATGCAGATGACACAACTTTGCTTTCTGAGAGTGAAGATGACTTGAAGTATTACTGAAGGTTACAGACTACAGTCTACAGTATGGATTACACCTCAATATAAAGAAAACAAAAATCCTCACAACTGGACCAATGAGCAGCATCACAATAGATGGAGAGAAGTTAGAAGTTGTCAAAGACTTAATATTACTTGGTTCTACAATCAATGCCAATTGGAAGCAGCAGTCAAGACATAAAATGACTTAATGCATTGGGCAAATCTGTGGCAAAAGACCTGTCTCAAGTGCTGAAGAGCAAAGATATCTCCTTGAAGACTAAAATGTGCCTAACCCAACCCATGGTATTTTCAATCACCTTATATGCATGTGAGAGTGGGACAATGATTAATGACGACTGAAGAAAGGTTGATGCTTTTGAGTTGTGGTGGTGGTGAAGAATGCTGAAAGTACCATGGACTGCTGGAAGAACTAACAAATCTGTCCTGAAAGAAGTACAGCCAGAACGCTCCATGGAAGCAACAATGGCTAGACTTCATCTCACCTACTTTGATCATGTTGTCAGAAGGGACCATTCTCTGGAGAAGGATGTCATGCTTGGTAAAGTGGAGGGTCAACGAAAGAGGGGAAAGCCTTCAAAGAGATGGATTGACACAGTGACTGTAGCGATGGGCTCAGGTATAGTAGGGATCATGAGATTGGCACAGGACCAGGCAGTATTTTGTTCTGTTTCACATAAGTTCCCCATGAGTCAGAGATGACTCGATGGCAAGTAACAACAACAGCAACATGTTTGTTGTAGCACTATTTATAATAGCAAAAAGATGGAAACAACATAAGGGCCTATGAACGGAAGAATGCATTGCCAAAGTGTGGTACATGCATACAATGGAATATTACACAATGTTTAAGAATAATGAAGAATCTGCAAAACACTTCATAATGTGGACAAACTTGGAGGACATCATGCTGAGTGAAATAAGCCAATCACAGAAGGACAAATATCGCATGAGTTCACTATTACAAAAAATGAAGGAACATTTTACACGGGGAAGGAATTTTCTTAGTTGGTGGGGGGACATGAAGTTCAATTGGCACAACATAGTACCCCAAAACATTGATCTACATCTTACTTCCATAAGTAGCAACTGGGGTCTTAAAAGCTTTTGAGCAGTCATCTACAATGCAACTATTCATTGCCCACCCTGGCAACAGGCTCCTCTAGGAATATGGGCCCTAATCCCTACCTCCACACTATGTATTAGGAAAAGGATTGGTAGCCAGTTGGCACACATGGCTCATTTAGGAAATATCAGAAGTTTATTCATTCATTAAGCACTTCCCTGGCTGATTTAAGTGTCTGAGATCTGTTTCAAGAGTCCCAACATAGTTTGCTCCAATTGTTCTTTCAGGCAATAGAAAATTTGTTGGTGGCAAGGACATTTAAAATTTGCTAATCTATCCTTTTGTATAACTACATTTTGCTTTTAAAGTTTTAACTTCCACAAGAAGCACTAGCACCAGCCCTTCTTTTCTGGCCCTTAGAAGCCTATTGTTTGCTTAATCATTCCTATAAGATTCATGGTGGTTATAGCCTGTGGGTATTTGCTTCTCCCACATGCAGATCTCACAGGCCCACAGAGACTGGCTATTTCAGTAGATTGCACTTCCACAGTCCTTCAGGCAGCACTCAGATATGAAAAATCACACACAATAGTCTTTCAGCAAAAGTTATTCTGGTAGCACAGTGCCTAAAGGATTTGACCACTAACCATAAAGCTGGGGGTTCACACCCACCAGCTACTCCTCGGAAGGAAGATTGGGTAATCTACTTCCAAAGAGATACTGCCTCAGAAACCCAAGAAGGGATCACTATGAGTCTGGATCAATTCGATGGTAGTGAGTTTGGTTTTTGGTTTTGTTGGGCCAAAGAGGAATGCAGTTCACGGTTCACAACCAGAAGAACTGAGTCTGTCATAGCTCCCATTGCTACAATGCCAGGGAGAGGGGACATCATATACAATAAACAAAAATTCCTACCAGTGAGCATTGCCTTATTCCTGCTTCAGTGTTCAGTTAGGTGCTGTATC
>NW_006922255.1:73453-76508 GCF_000298275.1 Orycteropus afer afer | reverse complement strand
GAACCACCAGCCTTCTGGTTAGCAGTCAAATGCCTTGGGCACTATGCTACCAGAGCTACTACTTGTTTTATTGAATATATATTCAGATTTTATATTTATTCATGATTCAGTTTCAGTAGTTTGCATCTTTTTAAGTATTTGTCCATTTCATCTAAATTTTTATATATGTTGACATACAGTTATTTATTGGGTTGCTTACACTTACTTTTATATTTTAAACTCCATAGCAATAATCGTTGTTTCACTTCTGCTTCTAGTAATTTGATTTTTATTTCTTCATAAATCTAGCTCTAGACTGACAAAATTTTTGGTCTTTTTTAAAAATCAACCTTTTATTTCAGTGATTTCTCTCTCCTTTTTTCTAACTTTTTTTGCCCCTGGTATTTCTACCTCAATCATCATTATTTCTCCCTGCTGTTTACTTTACATTTAGCTTACCTTTTTCCTACTTTCTTTAGGTAGAAGATTAGATTGTTGATTCGAGATTTTCTTTTTTAATGTAGGCACTACTGGCTACATAATGCACTGTCTTAGATACATTCCATAACTTTGGGAGCACTGTGTTTTCATTTAACTTGTTTTAAACTATTTTCTAGCTTTCAAACAAAAGCACGCTCATTGCCATCAAGTTGATTCCAACTCATAGCATTCCCCCATTTGGTTTCCAAGCCTGTAAATCTGTACGGAAGCAGACTGACTCATATTTCTTCTCCAGAGCAGTTGCAGGGTTTGAACAGCTGACCTTTTGATTCACAGCCAAACCCCTTAACCACTACATTACCAGAGAGCCTTATTTTCTAATTTTATTTGTTTTTTATTCTTTGACATCTTGATTATTGAGGATTATGTGATTTTTTTTCTCACAAAGATAAATTTCCTGATATTTATTTTATTTCATTCCATTGTTGGTGAGCATATATTTTATGATTTCAATTATGTTAAATGCAGTGAGATTTGTTTTTATGCCTAGTATATGGAATAAAGCATTTGAGAAGAATTCATATTCTGCTCTTGTTGGGGAGAATGTTTTATAGATACCTGACAGTATTAGTTGGTTTTAGTGCTAATCAACTCTTCTCTTTCTTTTTTCATTGAAAGTGGAATATTTCAATGTCAAATTATCTATATCAAGTTGTCTATTGTCCCCTTCAATTCTGTCAGCTCCATTTCATGTATTTTGGACTCTGTTTTCAGTTGTATATATGTGTTTAGCTATTTTGTTTTCCTGATTATTTGACACTTAAAATGTTAGAAAATGTCCTTTTAACTCTAATAACAATTTTTACTTTAAGTGTATCCTACCTGCTACTCACACATCGACTTCAGCTCTTTCTTTTCCTGTTGTGTGGTATATCATTTTCTGTAATTTTATTTTCCATCTCTTTGTACATATAAATCTAAACCATGTCTCCTGTAGGAACCTTATAGTTGGATTTTGTTGAGTTTTTTTTCTGTTGTTGTTGTTTGTTTTTTTTTTCAATCTTGGATTACTTAATATGTTTAAATTTGATGCTGAGTTATGTGGTTAGATTTACGTTTGTCATTTTGTTTTCTTTATGTCTCATATCATTTTATTCTTCAGTTATTGTTTAATGCTTTCTTTTGCATGAAGTAAATATTTTCTAGTGTAAGCAATTTTCTAATTTGCTTTGATAAATTTGTCATAGTTTTCAGTTATTTTCTTAGTGGTTGCTCTAGGGTTTGTAATGTATACGTTAGATCATTGTAATCTGCTTCAAATTTGTACTAACAATTCCATTGAGAGATAGAAGCATAACTCCTATAAAGCTCTATTTCCTTCTCTGCATTTTTGTGCAATTGTTGTACATATTGCATTTATATACATTAAAAAGTAGTAATATATTGATGTAATCATATTCGATATAATTTTGTATCTTTTAAAGAAACTGAGAGAATAAATTTATAGCGTTTTTATATTAATGTCTTTATATACCATCTTTGGTTCTCTTTAGTTTTTCCTATAAATAAAGTTATCATAAGTATCATTTACTTACTCCAACTTAGCATTTTTCACCACCCACCAACTTTGGCTATTATTGTTAAATATACTACATTACTATATATTATAGGCCCCTAATTATATGAAGTTTAATGCAGTTTTATTTAAATCAGTAAAGAGAATAAATTGAAATTATACTATTTTCACTGCCTACATAATTGATTCTACTGACATTCTTTGCTTTGTTGTGTGGATTCTAATTATTTTTATTTTCTTTCTTTCAATGTGAAGAACTTTCTTTTTTAAAAAACTTTTTATTGTGATTTGAGTAAAAGTATACAGAGCATAATCACTTTGCATTCAACAAGTCATGCACATTTTGTTTTTTGACACTGATTGCAGTCTCCACAATGAAACACCAATTTTCCCATTTACTCCTTGTTGTCACCTTTTCCTTGTCTTTCCTATGCATTCTTGCCATCTGAGCTTTCTCCTTGTGCAATGTTGCCCTTTGGATATCCCATGGTTGATTGTTCTAAGGAGTGTGCCTCACTGGTGTAACTGTTCACCTTGTAGGCCTGCCTATTTTCTGTTATTTGGTTTCCAAATATTTGTTTTTTTCCCTCCCTTCATCTTCCTA
Organism: Orycteropus afer afer; assembly: GCF_000298275.1. Taxonomy (NCBI): domain Eukaryota; kingdom Metazoa; phylum Chordata; class Mammalia; order Tubulidentata; family Orycteropodidae; genus Orycteropus; species Orycteropus afer. The sequence continues at coordinate 73,908 of NW_006922255.1, read as the reverse complement.
TTGGTGGTTTTTAATTTTATACCATTGTGAAATGAGAAGATACCTTGCAGTATTTCAATGTTTTTAAATTCATTGGCACTAGCTTTGTGACCTAACATATGGTCTATTTTGTAGAACCTTCCATGTGTGTTGAAAAGAACGTATATTGTGCTGTGGTTGTATATGTGTATGAGATCAAGTTGGTTGATTGCATTGATTTAGGTCTTCTGTGCCTTTTATGAGTCTCTTTCTAATTGTTCTGTCCTTCATGGAAAGTGGCTATCAAAGTCTTCTACTATTATTATGGAATTGTCTATTTCTCTTTTTAATTCTGTTAAAGTTTCATTTATGTATATTTGGGCTTTCTCTTTGGGTATATAGATATTTATTATGGCTATATCCTCTTATTAGATTAATCCTTTAATCATTATTTGATGTCCTTCCTTGTCTCTTATGAAGGTTTTTGTCCTAAAATC
>NW_006922255.1:72648-73298 GCF_000298275.1 Orycteropus afer afer | reverse complement strand
TGTCTTTTGACTGGTGCATTTAATCCGTTTACATTCAGTGCAATTATCTATTAGTATGAATTTATTGCAGTTATTTTGTTAAATGTTTTTTTGGCTTTTGCTTATTTCTTTGGTCAATTAGATTTTTTGTGCTGAGCTTACTTTATTTATGAAATTTTTATCATTTCCTTCATTGCTATTGTTTTCATATTTGCTAAATATTCCTCTTTTTTATTTTTATGTGGAAGTTTATTAATTTTCTTTGAGATCACCTTGTGATTATTTTCTTCCCAGGTTTAAAGCATTCTATTCTATCTTGAAATCCTCTTGACTTCTTCTCCATTTGGAAGTTCTGTACCTGAACTATTTATTCCCTCTTTTTGCTTTGTAGTTGTCCTCATTTACAAACTGATGTCTCTGGATCCCTGTGTTCAGGCTTGTCAGTTGATTTTACTTGTATGCAAATATATCCGGGCTGGTTTCTGGTTTATGTTGTCATGTGTGTTAATCACAATTTGTCATCTGTTGTTGGCTCTCTGTCCAAATGACATCCTTTAGCATATATTGTAAGGTTGACCAGGTGTGGTAGTTATGTTTGTGAGTCAACTTGGCTGGGCCTGGTTGAGTGGCTGGGCAGCTGGTGGTAGTTATTCCCCATGATGAGACTGGCA
>NW_006922255.1:70877-72233 GCF_000298275.1 Orycteropus afer afer | reverse complement strand
TGAACTTGGACTTAAAGCCTCCAAATTGTAAGAATAAATTCTTGTTTGTTAAGGCCATCCCATTTGTGGTATATTTCTTGTCAGAGAGGCACTAGATAACCAGAACACCAGGTTTTAACAAATTCCTTTAATTTTTACTTATCTGGAAATGTCTTAATTTCACCATCATATTTGAGGGACAATTTTACTGGGTATATAAGTCTTGTTTGCCTTTTATTTATTTATTTTTTTTCTTTCAACATTTTATAAATGTCATCCCATCTTCTTCTCACCTGCATGATTTCTGTCAAGAAATCAGAGCTCAGTCTGATTGGTTACCCTTTGTAGGTAATTGTTTTTCCCAAGCTGCTTTCAGGACTTTGTCTTTGTCTTTCATTTTGGAAAGTTGATTATGATATGTTTGATGCTTTTCTTGTGGAGTCTATCCTGTTTGTGGTTTGTTGAGCTTCTTGAATGTGTATCTTCTTGCTTTCCTCATGTTAGGGAAGTTCTCCTCCAACAAATCTTTGACAATTTTTTTTCCCCCAGAATTTCCTGTTCTGGAATTCTGATCACAACTGTTATTTCACTTTAGAGTGTCCCACATAAATTTTAAGTTTTCTTCATTTTTTTGTTCCTTCTTTTTTGATTGTTCCCTTAACAAATTAGTATTGAGATTTGTCTTCAATCTGACTAGCTCTGTCTTCCATTGATTCAAATCTACTCCTTTGTTCTTTCAATGTGTTATGTATTTCTGAAGTCTTAGTATTAATTTCCTGGACTTCTACTTGCTGTTTTTATATGATTTATAATTATGTCAGCTGTTTTTAATATTGTTTTCCTAAACTTTTCTGGGGTTTCGTCTGTGTTTTCCTTAATTTTGTCAATGTTTTATTTGATCTTTCTCGCAATCCTTTAAAAACCAAGAAACCAAACTCACTGCCAAAGAGTTGATTCTAACTCATAGCAACCTCCTTGAAGTTTCTGAAGTGGTAAATCTTTATGGAAATAGATTGCCCAGTCTTCCTCCCATGGAGTGGCTGGTGGGTTTGAACCACCAACCTACTGGTTAGTATTCAAGTGCCTCAGGCACTGTGCCACCAGAACACCTTTCAATCCTTTAAGGTACCTAAAAATAATTATTTTTAATTCCTTATCAGATAATTTCAATGCCATTGCTTCCTCGGGGAGGTTTTCTGGCTCTGTATCCTGGTCCCTTGTTTGTACTTCTTTACCTTTCTTTTTTATATGAACTGAGACTGACAGTTGTCTTCGAGACATTGGGATATCATATTTGTACTTAATTGGTGATTGCATGTTAGTGTCATTGGTCCAGTTGCCCTCTCTCTCTCTCTCTCTCTCTCTCACACACACACA
>NW_006922255.1:68757-70239 GCF_000298275.1 Orycteropus afer afer | reverse complement strand
TGTGGTTGTAAAAGGTCTGGGTAGCTTGCCTGCATATTCCAACATCTAGCTGGAAGTCCTGATCATATTTTTAGAAGCTGATTGTCAGATCCTTCATTCTAGAGTGTGGAAACTCCACTGTAACCTGCCCACTATTGATGACCCTGCTGGTATTTAAAATGTCAGTAGCATAACTTCCAGCATCTCAGCAAAACAAAAGTAACCACAGCATGACAAATTGAAAGATAAATGATAGAATGTGGGTGTAGCCTCCTCTAAAGATGCCTGCTTCTTAGCACACAACAGCCTCCATCAGCAATTATCAGCACTAACTCAAAGGAGCAGTAGACAGACCAGAACTGACTCCCTGGTAGGTCTGTTCTATGGGTTTCAGAGGCCTTAGCTATCGGGTGCACAGGAAGGCAGGTAGAGTGTTGACTATAATGGCAGACTTCAATGCACCACTTTTATAGTAGTTCATAGTAGGCTTGTAGCCAACAATGTGTTGGTGGGGAAGGTTCTGGTACAATGCAACTGAAAGCCCTCGGGAAGTTTGGGCAGAAACTTGGGATCCTTTCTCTTTGTACAGGCAGTTTCTGGGGTAGTTAGAGAAGTTTTTTTTTTCTCAGGCCACTATCTAAGTTCAGCTGGTGGCCCATGTGGCTGGAGGATGGGCAGGGATGCTGTAAAAAGTGATTTTCCTATCATATGCTACTTGGTGTTGATTAGTTGATTCTTGCCTATCTGCAGTTCCCTGCTACTTTTCTTTGCTCCCTGATTCATAGTTCCTCAAAGTTGAACACTGTTTCCTTGTTGTTGTTTTTTTTTTTTTAAATTGTGATTTGGGTGAAGATTTACAGAGCAAATTCACTTTCCATACAGCAGTTCACATACACTTTGTCTCATGACATTGACCACAGTTTAACACAATGAAACAGCTCCCCTCCCACTTCCTCCCCATAGTTACCTCTTCCCAGTGTCCACCCCTTTATGCACTCCTACCCCCTGAGCTGTCTCCCTGTGCATAAACAGCCCTTCTTTCTCCCACCATTGTTCTCTCCAAGGAGTGTATCTACCTGAGGTAAATGTTCAACTCACATGTCTCTTTTGTTTGGCTGGAAACCACATGTGGGTTCACTTCCAGACCTGAAGGGCAGCTAGGGGCCATAGTCTCAGCAGTTCCACCAGGCTCTATTGGACCAGCAAACCTGGTCCCCCCCTTTTTTTTTCTCCAAATGATTATGAGTTTTGTTCCACAATGTTCTTCCTCTCTATCAAGGATCTCTTACATAGATACCCTTCCACGTGGATGGCAGTGGTAGCCGGGCACCATCTAATTCTTATGGTCTCATAGTCATATAGGCTGCAGATCAGATGGAGTACCAGTCGCTAGTACTAATTGTTTCCATGAATTTTGGTTTTCTTCATTCTTCTTTGCTATAGACGAGGAGAGACCTATCATTGCAACTAGATAGCAGCTTGGTAGCTTTTAAGATCCCAGTC
>NW_006922255.1:62721-64186 GCF_000298275.1 Orycteropus afer afer | reverse complement strand
CATTTTGTTCTTATATTTTCTTTCAAAATCCTTCTAATGTTTTATCTGTGTTTTCCTTGATTTGTCTCTCAATCCTTTGAAGATACCTAAATATAATTATTTTGAATTCTTTATCAGAGAGTTCCAATGCTGCTTCTTCCTCAGGGTTGTGTTCTGGTCTGTATCCTGCTCCCTTGTTTCTACCACTTTATCCTGCTTCTTTGTGTGGACTGTGATGATCTGTTGTTTCCAAAGCATTGTGGCATTCTTGTATTTAGATATCTGTTAATTATTTGTGAAGCACAGCCAAGGGTGATTCAGGCTCTTCTTGGTGGTTTTTTATCATTGGCCCATTGGTGGAGAAGGAGGAAGTGGCTCTCGCTCATTATCTGAAGTTACAGGAGGTGTGGGAGTAGTTGTGTCTTATGGCGACTATTGCTGTCTCCCACTCAGTTAGACAAAAATTACAATTGAATAATGATAAAAAAAAAAAAAACCTAAAAGCACATGGACAAAAAACACACTATGTAATCACACAGGAATATTAACTAAACAAAAGGAAAAAGAAGAGGAAAAAACAAGAAAACCTGCAATATCTGAGGATAGTGCACTAAGAAAAAATGTTGGGAAGGAGAATAATGAAGAAAAAAAATGGGAAAAATGCAAAAAGAAAAACAAGCAATGGGGTTAACCACAAGAATAAAGGGGAAGATAATGAAATTTAAAAAATATTTTTCAACCTGGAAGAGGGAAAAGAAAAAAAAGCTGAAAACTAGGACCTGCGAGTGGAAGAATAAGAATAATAGTAAAAAGAACAAAAGTATTTATAATAGTAGTTGTTTTAAAATGGTCAAATACAAGCAAACTAATCACTAGAAAAAATAAAGTGAAAAAGGTAAAAAAATAAAAACAAAAAAAGAGGGAAAAAAATTGGTCAGGGACACGGGAGGGCACCCAGGGTCCGTCTGAGCACACAGACTCTGTTGGAGTTCCTGTGGGCCCAGAAGGTAGGTGGGAGTGTGAGATGGCCGCACCTCTGTTCACCAAGCGGGTGTGGGATATAAATTAACAAGGTGAATGTCGCACCTTTTCAGTCTTGCGGGTCCAGATCTGGAGTGTCCTTGGGGTTGCTGGCAAGCAGAACCTGTTCTTAAGCCCCTTGAATCTGTAAGAGTGCTGTCTCTTTAAGTATCGAAAATGGTCAAGTCACTTGTGAACATTCAAAATGACAGCGCCCTCCAGACAAGCAAAAGTCCACAGCTCAGCCCGCATTCCTCTTCACCTTCTCCGTTTATTCCCCAGCCACCAGAGCAGTCCTCCATGCAGTCCCTGGCTAGCAGGGCTGATTTTTAGGTTATTTCTTAGGTCCTACCACCACTTGGCACTCTCCAAGCTGTATGTGCCATCGGAATCACTCAGGATCGCTGCCAGACTGCAGCTCCATTTATCCTTTTTTGCTATTTTCATGCAAATTCTTCTGCTATAT
>NW_006922255.1:57959-62411 GCF_000298275.1 Orycteropus afer afer | reverse complement strand
TCTACTTCCATAGAGATACTACCTTGGAAACCCAAGGAGGGGTCGCTGTGAGTCAGGGCTGACTTGACGGCACATAACAACAACAACAACGTTGTGATTTGGATGAAAGTTTACAGGGCAAATTTGTTTTCCATACAACAGTCAATACACATTTTGTTTCATGGCATGTATTGCAATCCCCATAATGGAACAGCTCTCATCCACTTGCTTCCTGTAGTTGTGTATCCTCTGTGTCCTTCTTTGCTGTGCATTCATGCTTTCTGATTTCCCATAGTTGACTATTCTAGGGAGTGTACCTACCTGCTATAAATGTTCACCTTATATGCTTGTATACTTTTTGATTGAAAGCCATGGGAGTGATTTCAATTCCAGGCCCAACGGGTGACTAGGAGCTATAGTCTCAGGGATTTCACCAGTCTCTATGAGACCAGTAAGCCTGGTGTACTTTCTGATTTTGAGTTTTGTTTCACATTTTTCTCCCATTCTATCCAGAATCTCCTAAACTGATCCCTTTCTGAGTGGTTGACAATGTTTGTATTTGTTGTTGTATTTGTGGGGTAGGGTCAGAATGATTATTTGTTTATATTGCCATTCTTCTTAGAATCCTTAGTTTGTATTTTGATAAGATTCTTGACTATGGAAGGTTATCTTTCACAAAATTTGAAGAAATAATGGCTAAAAATTTCCCAAATACTTTCTTTTCACATTATATTCCCTTTCTTCTCCTTCTGGGACTCCAGTGGGCAGGACTGTTAGATCTTTTGGTGTTGTCGAACATATCCTTGAGGCTCTATTTATTTCTAAAAAATCTTTTTTTTTTCTCTATGTTGCTCAGATTAGACAATTTCTATTGATCTATCTTCAAGATCACCACCCTTTGTTCTCTTGTTTCCATTCTGCTGTGGCTCTCATTCAATTAATTTTTTTATTTCAGTGATTGTGTTTTTCAGTTCTTAAATCTTCATTTCATTCTTTTTATAGCTTCTATTTATGTACTGAGACTTTATATTTTTCCATTAATTTCTAAAGTTTTCACCTTTATCACTGGAGTTTGGATCATAATAGTTGCTTTGACATATTTTTCTGATAATTCCAATATAGGGATGTCAGAACCAGCCTATTGCTTCTTTTTTTGGAGCCTTACCTTTCTTGAAAGCACAGCCCTCCACTAATAAGGTCTTTATGCCTTTTACTGTAGATACTACAAATAGCAGCTATTTCTTAGTGTGATGTTCCTGTTTAGTCACTCACACTATGATATAAATCAACGATTGTTAATATTTTGTGCCTCCCAGGGTTGTTTGCATTTTGATACATGGCAAATACTGTAAACATTGATAACATACAAAACATCTCTCATGAGAAAGATTGAATATCAGCAAACAGTAAAGAGTTCTTCGGAAGATTTTGGAAATTCCTGAAGTTACCTATTGAATATAATAGTAATAATAATAATAGCAATTTATGAATTCCAAGCACTTTGTATGCATTATCTCATTTAGTCTTCATAGCAACTGTATGACATAAGTTCTAATATTATCTTTATTAGGAATTCATTATTTCATTCAACTAATAATTTAATACTTATTGATAGCCAAGTCTCTAATAGGACATTTTCTAGGTGGCAGGGATATATCAGCAAATGAAATATAAGGAAATTCTCATTTTGTTTACCTTTTAGTGGAATATCACACCTCCAAAAATGAATAAAATATAAGATATTGGTACATAACAGGGTGATAAGTCATATGAACAAACATAAAGCAAGACAAAGGGTGTCACAAATATGAAGGGAGGAATTGCAAATTTTGAAAGCAAGATAAAAGAAGACCTAACCAAAAAGTTAACATTAAGTAGAAACCTAAGGAGATGATGATGAGGAGCTCTGGTGGCATAGTGCCTAAGGCAGTTGACTGCCAATCTGAAGGCTGGTGGTTCAAACCCACCAGATTCTTCTCAGAAGGAAGGTTGGGCAATTTACTTCCTTAGTGAGACCACCTCTGAAACCAAAAGAGGGTTGCTATGAGTCAGATCTGCCTTGATGGCAATGAGTTTGGTTTTTTGGAAGGAGATAAGGTAGCAATTTATGCAGATGTATTGGGAAAGAGTAGTCATAGCAGAGGGGAAGACCAGTGCAAAAGACTTGAGGTGGGAGCAGGCCTGATATGTATAAACAAGAGTCATGAGGCAACCGTGGAAGGAAAATAGTGGATGAGTATAAAAGTAATAAGAGATTAAATGATATAAGCAATATAGAGAATGTGATGGTGACAACACAATGTAGGACCTTGTAGGCTATCATAAAGACATAGGATTTTACTTTCAATGAAATGAGAATCCATATCAAGTGTGGTGATGTAGTTGGCCAGTGGAGTGTTATAATTTGACTATTATTATTTTGTGTGTGTGTGTGTGTGTGTGTGTGATTAGAGTTTTATTTTCTTCATTCTTTTTATAGTTTCTAAATTTTCTACAAAAATAATAAAATAACTTTGGAGGGGAGGGAAGGAAATGCAAATGACTTATTTTTAAAAGATCTCTCTAGATGCTGAATGAAGCAGAAACTACAACAGTGCAAAGACATAAGAAAGAGATTAATGAGGAGGCTATGACAATAATTCAGGCAAGAGATGACCATGAAATAAATCATGGCAGTTTCATTGTTGTTGTTGATGTTGTTGTTAGGTGCTGTCAAGTGGTCTCCAACTCATAATGACCCTATGCACAGCAGAATGAAACACTGCCCGGTCCTATGCCAGCTCCATGATTATTGCTATACTTGAGCCCATTGCTGCTGCCACCGTGTCAATCCATCTCATTGAAGGCCTTCCTCTCTTTCATCAACCCTCCACTTTACCAAGCATGACATCCTTCTCCAGGGAATAATCAATTCTGACAACATGACTAAAGTATGTGAGATGAAGTCTGGCCACTCTTGCCTCCAAGGAGCATCCTGGCTGCACTTTCTCCAGGACAGACTAGTTAGTACTTTTCGCAGTCCATTGTACTTTCAGCATTCTTCACCTACACCACAGTTCAAAACCATCAATTCTTCTTTGGTCTTTCATATTCATTGTCCAGCTCTCACATGCATATGAGGCAATTGAAAATACCATAGCTTGTGTTGGGCACACCTTAGTCCTCAAGGAGAGATCTTTGGTTTTCAGCACTTGAAAGAGATCCTTTGCAGCCAAATTGCCCATTACAATACATCACCTGATGTCCTGACTGCTGCTTCCATTGGCATCGATTGTAGAACTGAGCAATGTGAAGTCTGTGATAATTTCAATCTCTTCTCCATTTATCGTGATGCTGCTTATAGGCCCAGTTGTGAGGATTTTTGTTTACTTTATATTGATATGTAATCCATACTGCAGACTGTTTTCTTCAATCTTCATCAGTAAGTGCTTCAAGTCATCCTCACTTTGAGCAAGCAAAGTTGTGTCATCAGCGTATTGCAGGTTGTTAATGATTCTTCCTCTAATCCCGATGACACGTTCTTCTTCATATAGTCCAGCTTCTCAGATTATTTGCTCAGCATACAGATTGAATAAGAATGGTGAAAGCATACAACCCTGATTCACTCCCTTCCTGATTTTAAACCATGCAGTATTCTCTTTTTGGTTCCAATGACAGCCTCCTGGTCTATGTACAGGTTTCTCATGAGTACAATTAAGTGTTCAGGAATTCCCATTCTTCTCAATGTTATCCATAATTTGTCATGATCCACACAATCAAATGCCTTTGCATAGTCAATAAAGCACAAGTAAACATCTTCTGGTATTCTTTGCCTTGAGCCAAGATCCATTTGACAACAGCTATGATATCCCTTATTCCATGTCCTTTTCTGAATCCATCTTGCACCTCTGGAAGTTCTCTGTCAATATACTGCTGCAACAGTTTTTGAATTGCTTTCAGTATGATCTTACTTGCATGCGATATTAATGATATTGTTGGACAATTTCCACAATCTGTGGTATCACCTTTCTTTGGAATGGGTACAAATATGGATCTCTTCGAGCCAGATGGCCAGGTAGCTGTCTTCCAAATCTCTTGGCATAACCGAGTGAGTATCTCCAGTGAGGCATCCATTTGTTGAAATATCTCAGTGGGTATTCCGTCAATTCTAGGAGCCTTGTTCTTCGCCAATTCCTTCATTAAAGCTTCGACTTCCTCCTTCAGTATCATTGGTTCTGGATCAAATGCCACCTCCTGAAATGGATGAAGATCGACCAGTTCTTATGGTACAGTGACTCTGTGTATTCTTTCCATCTTCTTTTGATGTCCCATTCATCATTCAATATTTTGCCCTTAGAATCTTTCAATATTGAAACTCGAGTCTTAAATTTTTTCCTCAATTCTTTCAGCTTGAGAAATGACAAGTGTAGTCTTCCCTTTTGGTTTCCAAACTCCAGGTCTTTGCACATTTCATTATAGTAATTGGCTTTGTCT
>NW_006922255.1:56613-57203 GCF_000298275.1 Orycteropus afer afer | reverse complement strand
GATGATGAATGTCACTCCATTCCTCTTTGAACTGTCATTCTTGGCAGAGTAGATCATATGGTTGTCTGATTCAAAATGGCCAAAACCAGTCCATTTTAGCTCATTAATGCCTAAGATATCAATCTTTATGTGTTCCATTTCATTTTTTATAACTTCCAATTTTCCTAGATTCATACTTCATACTTTCCATGTTCCAATTATTAATTCATGTTTGTCACTGTTTCTCCTCAATTTGAGTGGTGACACGTCTGCAAATGGAGGTCTCAAAAGCTTTACCTTATCCATATGAGTAAGGCTGATTTTACCCTGGTAATGCAGCTCTTCCCCAGTCCTACTTTGGGAGCTTTCTGAACTAAGTGACTCAGCTTCCTCTTCTATATTAGACAATGTTTCTGGACTATTCATAAAATTGTGCAATAATGTATCAGACAGTGTTTCTCTGCTATTCATAAGGTTTTCCCTGGCCAATTCTTTGAGAAGTGGATGACCTCCTCTTTCTTCCTAGTCTATCTAAGTCTGCAAGCCCGGCTGATACCTGTGCACCATGTGCACCCCACTGGATTTGAAACACCAGTGGCACAACCTCAAGA
>NW_006922255.1:52375-56168 GCF_000298275.1 Orycteropus afer afer | reverse complement strand
ATACAGCTTAAGAATTCTTATGCTCAACTAAGATTAAGTTTGACTGAGTAGTACACACTTGAAAAATAGTGGCTTAAGTAAGTTCAAGGTCTATATTTCTCTCCCATAAAAATGTGACTACAGGCAGTCCAAGACCAGTATGGAAACTCTGACTGAAATAGTCTTCAAAGTCCCAGGGTCTTTACTTCCTGATGCTTCACTGTTTATGACCTCTATCCTCAAGGCACCATGTTTGAATTCTAGCCAGCAGGAAAAATTAAAAGGTAAAGATGAAAAAAGGGATGAAGTGTGTCTGCCAGCTGTCTTTTAAGGAAGCTGCTACCTAGAAATTCTACTTACAACCTTTTTTTTTTTTTTTCCAGATATTAGTCACATGACCACATCTATCTGAAAGGGAGACTGGAAAATGTAGTCTTTATTCTAGGTAGCCAGAATAGAGGTTCTATTAGAATGGAACAAGGGGAAAATAAATGTTAGGGAGCAAGGAATAGTCTTTGCCAGGGTAAGATAACATTCAAATAGGTGAAATAGATGCAAAAATGAATGAAATGTGCATTTATTCTACATAATGGCGACGACGACACACTGCCATCGAATCAGATCCGACTCATAGTGACCCCTCCTTGGGTTTCCGAGGCAGTATCACTACAGAAGTAGATTGCCCAACCTTCCTTCCTAGGAGTAGCTGGTGGGTTTGAACCGCCAGCCTTCTGATAAGCAGTCAAATGCCTTAAGCACTACGCCACCAAAGCTCCCATTCTATATAACAGTATCAACAAACTAATAGAAATAAATATTAAATCCCACCTCCACCCAACTTCAGACTCACTCCATTACAGAAACTTGAGATTACATAGAAAAAGTTTCATCTTTTTTAAGAAAAGCTTTATTTACTGCATTCACATAGAACTATTTAGTACTTCAATCATGCTATCCTGCACTATACTATCACTGTTCTGCTTAGATTATTCAAATCTTACATAAAGTTCACTCTCTGTAAAGTTGCATTTTATTTCCATAACTGCATTGTCTCAAACTGGAATATTCAAGCATGGTGAATACTCTAATAATATAGCTGGCCTTAAGTAAAGCAGATTATCTTCCATAATGTGAGCAGACACGTGCTTTCAGTTGTAGGTCTTAAGAGAAAAAGAGCTTTTTCTAGGATGTCATCTGTCTTTAAAAACCAAAAAAAATAAACTCACTACTTTTGAGATGGTTGCAACCCACAGCGACCTTTCCTTGAGTTTCTGAGGAGGTATCTCTACCGTTGCAGATTGCCCAGTCTTCCTTCCAGGTAGTGGCTGGTGGGTTTGAACTGCTAGCCTTCTGGTTAGCACTCAAATGCCTTAGGCACTATGCCACCAGAGCTCCTTGCTTCTAGACTATAAATATTCCCCGTCCCCAGAACTCTCTCACTCTTTACTCTTCCCATCTCCTGACCTATGTATTTTAAGACACAAGACTATAAAAATCTGCAGCTTGTTGCCTGACCTACAGATTTTGAACTTGCCAATATCTACAAACATGTAAAACAATTGCTGACAATTTCTCTCTCCCTCTTTTTCTCTCTCCTTACCTATATTTCTATCATCTATCTACCTACCTACATATCATATATTTATCTATCATCTATCAGTCTATCCACACACCTTTATGGTTCTGTTTTTCTAGCAAACCCTGACTAAAGCATTTTAGTACTGAGAATCCTTCTAGAGGAGCAGAATCTTATGGATGATTTTTTTATTTGATTTTGAGGCTTCTGGAATTGCATGTCAAATCTAGTTAGATTTAAAGAGCTACGGATTTCCACTAGTAAAGATGGCACTGTGATAGAGATATGCACAATTTCAGCATTGAATACACCTAATCAAATACTTATATGAGACAAGTTTCTGGGTGATTATGAATTGAATACTTTAGAACATTTTTGTCAAGCTGACAAGTATAAAATTTTATTTGTCCTCCTACTTTCTCTGGACAAAATGGGGAAAGAAAAGTATAAGCTCAGGGCTTCAAATCCCTATCTCAAATGCTGCATAAATGTACTGAAAGTTGTTATTTGTGCTCTGAAAGAAAACCTTATGCCCTGCAGTCACAGAGCATAGACTACTGAAAACTAAATCCAGAGTTCCATCTTATGAGTGGGTAAATTAAAATGTCAATTGAATTTCTAAGCTCACAAAATGTCTGATGTTAAATGCACACTTACTAAGAAGAAAATTAGAATGAGGATGTGTGGGCACATATTGATGAAGCTAGAGACATCAAACCCCTAAATTCTGCTGAGTTTTATTTGTCAGTAAAAACAGCCCTTCCATCTTCCTCTGAAGAGATTAATCCAACTTTGCCTGAGGAACTGTTATAGTCTCACTTAAGGCAGATTTCTAGCAACATGTTGGTGATTGTCCTTAGGACCCACCCCCACCACTTATTTTTGTTTCTAGACCTGTAATTAGACTCATGTCCCAGCAGGTACCAAAATATGAGGCAAAATTTAGGACCCATGAGGAGGTATTCTACACTCCAAAGGGACCACAAAATTTTTCTGATGTACACTGACAAAAACCCAGGGAATATCTGTGGGAATGAATATTAAGGATATGGGATAATGGTAGAATGAACATGAAGTTGGATTAGGTTAAGTTAATTGATATGGGCTTATTAAGCAGAGATTCCACATTCAATGTTTCAGCTCAAGATGTTAGAAAAGAACTTAAATGTTGGTTGGTTGGTTGGCTGAAATATGCACCAAAAGGTGGCCTAGTCTAAATAAAGTTGATGCCAGAACTCACTTGGTATACTGTGAAAGAAGGTGTCCAAATACTTAGGGAGATTAGACTGTTAAGGTAGATTTAGCATGTCAGAGCCATCCACCCATCCACCCAGGGAATGTCCAGAGGACACACATTTCACCATGTCTGTAAGGAATAAATTTGTGAAGAGAGCCCCAGGATCCTTGGAGAGAGCTCTGATTCCATGTCTCTGTAGGTTGCAATGGAGGTGATTGGATACCATGATGGCAGAAACCAAATGGCAGCATTTAATCTCTATGGATAGGTAGATATGGGTTCCGTAATGTACAGCAAAGTCAAAGCTATAATCAAAATAGTCTGACTTCCATACACCTATTGTGTTGATTTCTTGGTTATTGCATCTTTAGGAGTGAAATAGAGAATTCTACCAAATATTTTCTTGATATGAATAAGCAGTGGAGATCTAGGTCAAATGTATAAAGTCTAACTTAAATCATCAAAATAGATAATCAAGTTCCAGCACTCAATTCTCAGACTTGAGCCAGTTTCCAGACCCCAAACTCCTTGAATGAAAGGGAAGCCCAGTCACCTTGAGGCAGGACCTCATTACACTGCCAAAAAAAAGTGTTTATATTTTTTATCCCCACCTTTCCCAAAGGGATCTATGTCCTTTTACCAAGATGTCTGTTCACTGGGAAACAGGAAATAATCATACTTTTTGACAATTACTGGATGCTGCCTCTGAAATGATACTTATCTTAGAAGATCCAAAATGTCACTGTGATGTACCAGTCAGAGTAGAGGTCTGTGGCCAGTTAATCAATGGAATTTAAGCAGAGGTCTATCTTGCAGTGGGTCCAGTATGTCTCTGAACCCATCTTGTAGTGAGTTTTCCAGTTTCAGAATACATAACTTGAATTGACATACTCAGCAACTGGCAGTATCATCACATTGGTTCCCTGACATGCACAGTAAGACCTTTTATGGTTGTTGTTGTTGTTGTTATGTGCCATTGAGTCGGATCCAACTCATAGCAA
>NW_006922255.1:45640-51117 GCF_000298275.1 Orycteropus afer afer | reverse complement strand
TATAAGCTTTACTGGTTTTTGTTTCTCTAGAGAACAAAGTCTAACACAGCACTACACTTCCTCATTCAATGCACCTATTTGGCCTGTGAGGAAAATAGATTCCTCTATTTGGAGAATAAGAATAGATTATCATAAATTTGACCAGGTGGTGACTCAAATTTCATCTGGGGTTGCAGGTATATTTTCATTGGTTGAGCAAATTAATACATCTCCTGGTGCCTGGTATGCAGATTCTTATGTGGAAATCTTTTTTTTTTTTTTTTTTTTTAATATAGTTTCCTGTTAAATAGTGTGATATCATCTAAAAAGGCCAGGAGTACACCCTCACTATCCTACCTCAGTGATATATCAACTTTCCAGTTTTGTGTCATAATTTAGTCTACAGGGACCATGGTCACCTTTCCTTTATGTAAGTCACCACACTGGTCCACTACATTGATAACAACATGCTGATTACACCTGGTAAACAAGGGTAGAAGCGACTCTAGACTTATTGGCCAGACATTTCCATGACAGAGTGGTAAATGAACTCAACAACAATTTAGTAGCCCTGTATCTCAGTGAAGCTTCTAGGGGCCCAATGGTGTGGAGCAGGCTGAGATATCCCTTCTAAAGTGAAGAATAAGTTGTGTTATTTGGCCTCTCTTACAATTACAAAGGAGGCACAATGCATAGTGTGCTCTTTGGAAATTGCAGTCAACACACCCCTCATTTGAGAGTGCTACTCCACCCCATTTACTGAGTGTACCAAAAAGCTGCTAGTTTTGAGTGGGGCCCAGAACAAGAAAAAGCTCTGCAAGAGTTCCAGGTTGCTGTGCAAGCTTTTCTAACACTTGAGTCATGGGATCTGGTAAGTCTAATGGTATTTGAAGTGTTAGTGGTAGGTAGAGTTGCTCTTTGCATCCTTTGGCAGGACCCTATTTATAAGTTAGAGAATATTAACTGCTCTCTTTTGAAAAACAGATTTTGGATTGCTGCTGTGCTTTAGTAGAGACAGAAAGCTTAACTATGTGCCATAAAAATTACCTTGTGAGTTGAACTGTATATTATGACCTATGTGTTGTCTGACCCACGAAGTCATAAATTTGATGTGCACAGTAGAAATATATCATCAAATATAAATGGTATATACAACATCTACCTTGAGCAGTCCTTGAAGGCACAAGGAAACATCCCAAATGACAATTTTTCCCATTCCTGTTATGTTGCCTTCTATCTCCCAACCTGCCCCTGTGGACTCGTGGGGAGATCTCTATGATCAGTTGACTGAGGAAGAGAAAACTTGACCCAGGGTCACAGATGGCTTTTGTATGATACTTTGTCTTATAAAGGGAAATACTCTCATTTGGAAGAACTTTGAGCAGTGCACCTGGTTTATTATTTTTCACAGAAGGAAAAATCAGATGTGTGCTTGTATACTGATTCATGGACAATGGCCAATGGCTTGGCTGGATGGTCAAGGACTTGGAAGAAATATGACTGGAACATTGGTTACAAAGATGTCTGAGAAAAAGATATGTGAACAAACCTGTAAGAATGATGGAGAAAATGAAGGTATTTGCATACCATGTGAATTTTCAGCATAAGGGCCACCTCAGCAAAGGATGATTTAGTAGCCAAGTGGATGAAACTATTCATTTTGTGGATTCTAGTCATCTTCTTTCCAAGTCACTCCTGTCACTGCCTAATAGGCTTCGTGAACAAAATGACCATGGTGCTAAAATTGGAGGTTATGCATGGATTTAATAATTTGGACTTCAACTCACCAAGGCTGACCTGGCTACAGTCATTGTTGAGTGTACTGTTGAGTGTCCTAACTCCCAGCAATAGAGACCAACACTGATTCCTCAACATGGTTCTTTTCCCAGGTGATCAGTCAGCAGCCTGGTGTCAGGCTGACTGCATTGTACTACATTGGACCAGCTGTCAGTAATAGAATAATATACATACACCTACGAGGAAGACTAGTTAATATGACTGTTATTGAAATTTACACATCAACCACTGAAGCCAAAGATGAAGGACTTTTTACCAAATTCTGTAGTCTGAAATTCACCAAACATGCAATCAAGATGCATTGATAATGGGGAGAGAGGGAAAGGAACACTGCAAAAATAAATAAATAAATAAATACCTCGACCCATGTCACTTTAGTTTTGTGTATTTCACTGTGCATAAATTATATTTCAATAAAATGTACTTTTAAAAAATATATTGATAATTACTGATGATTGGAATGTGAAAGTTGGAAACAAAGAAGAAACATTGATAGTCAGAAAATATGGCCTTGGAGAAAGAAATAATGGAGGAGACCTCATGACAGAATTTTCCATGACCAATGAATTATTCATTGCAAATACCATTTTAAAACAACATAAATGTTTACTATACATCTAGACCTTACCAGGTCATTTGTGTGTTTTGGAATACACAAAAATCAAATCAACTACATATGCAGAAAGAGGTGAGGGAGAAGTTCAATATCATTGTTCAGAAAAATGCCAGGGGCTGACTGTGGAACAGACCATCAATTGCTCATATGCAAGTATAAATTGAGGCTGAAGAAAATTAAAAAAAGTCTATGAGAATCAAAATATGACTTTTAGTATATCACACTTTAATTTAGAGACATCTGAATTAACAGATTTGATGCATTGAACACCAGTGACTGAAGACCAGATGAATTGTGGGATGACATCAAGGACATCAAATATGAAGAAAGCAAAAGATCATTAAAAAGAAAGAAAAGACAAAAATAGATGTGAGAAGAGACTCTGGTACTTGCTCTTAAAAAGAAAGTAGCTAAAGTGAATGGAAGAAATGATTAAATAAAAGAGCTGAACACAAGATTTCCAAGGGCAGCTTGGAAGACAAAGTAAAGTATTATAATAAAATGTCCAAAGACCTGAAGTTAGAATACCACAAGGGAAGAGCACACTCAGCATTTCTCAAGCTGAAAGAACTGAAGAAAAAATTTATACCTCAAATTGCAATATTGAAGGATTTTAAGGGCAGAGTATTGAACAATGCAGGAAGCATTGAAAGAAGATGGAAGGGATACAAAAAGTCACTGTACCAAGAAGAATTGATTGCCATTCATACATATCTGGAGGTAGCATATGATCAAGAACCAGTGGTACTGACGTCCAAGCTGCTCTGAAGGAATTGAAAAAAAACAAAAAAAAAAGGCTCCAGAAATTGATGGAATATCCACTGAAATGTTTGAATAAACCAATGCAGCGCTGGAGGTGCTCAATCTTTCATGCCAAAATATTTGGAAGACAGCTACCTGGTCAACTGACTGGAAGATATCCATACTTGTGACCATTTCAAAGAAAGGTGATCCAATAGAATGCAGACATTATCAAACAATATCATTAATATCACACAGAAAAAAAAATTTTCCTGAAGATATTTTAAAAATGATTGTAGTAGTGTGTTGATAGGAAATTACCAAAAATTCAAGTCAGATCCAGAAGATGACTTAGAACAATTGACTTAGAACAACTGATATCATTGGTGATGTCAGATAGATCTTATCTGAAAACAAAGAATACCAGAAAAATATTTACCTATGTTTTATTGACTCTGCAAAATCTTGCTAACAACAAGCAATATGCATATGACATAACTTTGTTTGGTGAAAGTGGAAAAGACTTGGAGCATTAATTATGAAGATAAAAGACTAAAATCAGATTACAGCTCAACATGAAGAAAAACATATTCACAACTGGACCAATAAGAAGTATCAGGATAAATGGAGAAAAGACAAAAGTTGTCAGGGATTTTATTTTACTAGGATCCACCATCAACACCCACAGAAGCAGTAGTCAAGAAACCAAATGATGTATTACATTGGGCAATTTTTCTGCAAAAGACCTCTTTATAGTGTTTAAAAGCAAAGATGTCACTTTGAAGACTAAGGTACACCTGACCTAACCCAGAGTATTTTCAATAGCTTCATATGCATATGAGAGCTAGAAAATGAGAAGGAAGACCAGAGAAGAATAGATGGCAAAAAATATTGGAAAAATCATGGACTGCCAGAAGAATGAATAAACTGTCTTGGAAGAAGTACAGATGGAATGCTCCTTAGAAGTGAGAATGCCCACACTTCACCTAATGTACTTTTGTCATGGTGTGAGAAAAGATCAGTCCCTGGAGAAGGATATCATGCTTGATAAAGTAGAGGGTCAGCAAAAAAGGGGAATATCCTCAACGAGATAGATTGACACAGTGGCTGAAACAGTCATCTCAGATATGATGAAGATTGTGAGGATGGTGCAGGACCAGGCAGAATTTCATTCTGTTGTACATAGGGTTGCAATGAGTCAAAACCAACTTGATGTCACCTAACAATAGCATATTGGGTCATTCACATCATAGAATGCAAATTTTTTATTCTTATGAGATAGACATTTACTCTGGCTGCAAATTTGACTTCCCTGCATAGAATCCTTCTGTCAAAACTTCCATCCATGTATTTACATAATGCCCTATCCACTGCACATTCATGGTATCCCATGCAGCTTTGTCTCTAATCAAAGACTCACCAGATTAAATGAAGTGTAGCAATGGGCCCTTGCTCATGGAATTCACTGATTTTATGTGTTTCATCATACTCCAATAGCTGGTTTGACAGAACAGTATAGAAAGGCCTTTTGAAAACTAAATTATGTTGCCAGCTAGATAGCAATACCTATCAAAGCTAGGAAAATTCTCAAGCTCTAAATCAGTATCCAATGGATGGTGCTGTTTTTCCCATAACCAGGATTCACAGGTGCAGGAATCAAGGGTAGAATTTGGAGTGGCACCTTTCCTTATTACCCCTAATGATCCAGTCACAAAATTTTTGGTTCCTGTCACATTACCCTATGCTTCAGTGGTATAGAGAGCTTAGTTCCAAAAGGAGGAATGTTCCCACCAAGAGATGTATCAGTGATTCCATTGAATTGGAATTGAGTAATGACAATCAGCCATTTTGGGCTCTTCATACCTCTGAATCAATGGGCAAAGAAGAGAGTTACTATACTGACTAGAGTGATTGGCCCTGATTACAGTGGAGAAATTGGACTGTTATTGAACAACACAGAAGTAAAGAAGGCTATGTCTGAACTACAGAGATCCTTTGGGGTCTCTTAGTACAACCCCACCATATGCCTAAATTCAATGGAAAATTTACAACAACCCAATTCATGCAAGACTGCTAATGGCCCAGACACTTCAGGAATGAATGCCTTGTCACAGCAGTCACCAATTCAAGTGTACACTTGATATCAGTTAAGTCAGTCCACTGGTGGAATGTCTGCATTGTGATGACAGAGAAGCAGTAGAAAATCTCTCACTACATGCCCAAATATATACCTTTTGCTTGTGCCTTAAATTTTAGGTCCTGGTTCTAAAGTAAAAAGCTTTGATGGCTGTGTTGGATTGGGTTCTCTAGAGAAACACAAAAACCAGCAAAGTATATATATATA
>NW_006922255.1:36096-39428 GCF_000298275.1 Orycteropus afer afer | reverse complement strand
GGCCGCTTAGAACGCAGTCATGTGATCCATCATGGGAACCACCACTCACAACTGGAGTCCAGCCAAGTTGACACATCTTCAACTATCACAATGGCACTATGGGTAAAGCATTTGGCTGCTACACTTCATGGGGAAAAGATGAGGTTGTCTGCTTCTGTAAATATTTTCTGGTGGCATAGTGCCTAAGGCATTTGACTGCAAACCAGAAGGCTGGTGGTTCAAACCCACCAGCCACTCCTTGGAAGGAAGATTAGGCAATCTACTTCTGTACTGATACCACCTCGGAATCCCAAGGAGGGGTCACTATGAGTCGTATCCAACTCCATGGCAATGCTGCATTGAGTTGCACTGAAAACTCTATGGAGCATATCTATTCTGTCCTATGGGATTGTTATGAGTTAGAATCTACTCAATGGCAGTGGGTTTGTCTTTTTTGGCTGTATAATGTAGAAATTTATTGTAGAAAAACATAATCAGACCATAAATGAGAGAAAATTAGTGCAAAAGATTGTTGTTGTTGTTAGATGCCTTCAAGTCAGTTTTGATTCATAGTGAACCTACATACAACACAAGGAAACCATGCCCATTCCTGTGCCATTCTCAACCATTGCCATGCTTGAGCCCATCATCACAGTAACTATGTAAATCTATCTTCTTGAGGGTCTTCTCCATTTTTGCTGACTCTGTACTTTAACAAACATGATATCCTTCTCCAGGGACTGGTCCCTTCTCACAACATGATCAAAATATGTTAGATGAAGTCTGGCCATTCTCACTTCTAAAGAGTACTTGGCTGTATTTTTTTCCAAGACAGATTTGGTCATTCTTCTAGCACTTCATGGTACATTCAATATTCTTCACCAACACAATTCAGATTTATCAATTCTACTGTGACCTTCCTTATTCATTTTACAAATCCCATGTGCATATGAGGTTACTGGAAATACTATGGCTTGGTCAGACATGAGTAACACTTGTGGTGTAGCAATTAAGGCATTGGATTGCCAACGAAAAGGACAGTGGTTTGAACCCATCACCTGCTCCATGGATGAAAGATGAAACAATCTGCTTCCATAAAGATTTACAGTCTTGGAGGAAAAGTAGTGCCTGGTTAGTAGTCCCCATGCTAATTTCCTCTAGCATCTTAGTCCTTGAAAAACTAAGTGCAGCCATTTGAAATAGGGATTCTGGTGCTCTAAACAGTTCAGAGCCAGAGTGCACCAAACTCAGAGGAGTAGGATTAGGAATGAGAAAGACGCAGAGGGAAAAAAGTAACAAAAACAAGAGAATCTTCCCTGTGGAGTGCCAACCAGCAGGCAAGAAGTACCATCAGAGACCTCCCTGGGTTAAGGAAGAAGATGCATCACACCAGTATACCAGCGCTCACCCGACGGATCTACCCTAAGCAACTCCTTTTACTGGTAAAATTGGGTGTGTTGGGTGCAAGCAGGCACTTCCAGCACTGCTGAAACTTGAGCAGAGACCATTAACACCTCAAATGTGTGGGCCCTGGGAGGAACTCCCGCAGAGGATTGTGAGAATGGGCTTGGGCCAGCTTTTTGGCATGGAGGGGCCGATGCTTGACTTTTTCGGTAATCTTGGGTCTGCTAGGTGCAAGCAAGCAGTTCCCTCACTCCAGCACCTCTGAAACACAAGCAGAGAGGCCATTGGTGCCACAAGTTCATGGGCTCTGGGTGAAACTCTTGTGGCTGATCATGAAGTGGGCCAGTTGTCTTGGGTTGGCTTTTTGGCATGGAGAGGCCTTGAGAGTGGGGATTTTTCAAGTGTCTGAGCCTGGCAGAAAGTGGCTACCACCTAACAACTCGAGTCTTTGCTGAACTTGAACTGTGGGTCTGTGAATAACAGCACAAAATCAGCCTGCTCAAATCCCTAGAAACTGCTCATAGCAAACTTGAATCTTCCCTTCCTTCTCTCTTACCCTTCCACCATCTCCACCTATATCCTACTCATCCAATATAAAAATCATATTTAGCCACCATAATACCTGTCGGTTCAAACTCTAAACCCTCTTTACGACAGAAACCTACATCCACATTCCACACAGCAATTTGATCATCACAAAGAAAACTACAGAGCAACCAGCACACCTGAATTAATCACCAAAAGAATAAAATACACCAGCTCCATCTTTTCAAAATATTAAATCATAAAACCAAGACAAAATAAATCAATACATAACCAACAATTAAGGACAATCTCAAAATGTCTAGGAAACATCAGGCAACCTCAAATTAAACAACAACAACAAAAAGGACAAGACATTAGAAGCAAAACCACAATTAAGGTCTCATTAAACATGGAGGAAGAGGAGGCAATAGAATTATCTGAGAAGGAATTTAGAAGACATGTTTATAAAGCTTTACAAGAGCTTAAGGAAACCCCACACAGAACCAAGGAGAACACATACAGTTCCCTTGAAGAACTCAGAAAAATCATTCAAGAACAAAATAACAATATTAATACACAATCAGAACTCATACAAAAACAGCAGTTAGAAATCCAGAAGATGAATACCAAAATTATGGAATTACACAATACAGTAGAAGTACAAAAGAGTAGGATAGAACTGGCTGAAGAATGCATATCCCAACTAGAAGACAAACCCCTGGACATCACCCTGTATGAAGAAAAATCAGAACAAAGATTTAAGAGAAATGAAAAGAACCTAAGAGTTATATGAGATGACATGAAAAGAAACAACACACACCTCATTGGAATTCCAGAAAAAGAAGAAAGAAAAAAAAAAAAAAACCACTGAGAAAATTGTGGATAAACTACTAACAGAAACTTTCCCCATGTCATGAAGGAAGAAAAGATATTTGTCCAAGAAGTTCATAGAACCCCATACAAGATAGATTCCAAGAGAAAAACATCGAGGCATATTATAATCAAACTCTCCATAAGCAAAGACAAAGAAAATATTTTGCAAGCTGCCTGGACAAAAGAAATATAACTTATAATAATCAAACAGTTAGGCTGAGCTTCAATTACTCTGCAGAAACCATGCAGTCAAGAAGGCAAAGGGTAAGCATATATAAAACACTGAAGGAAAAGAACTTCCAACCAAGATTCCTATATCCAGCCAAATTATTCATCAAATATGAAGGCAAAATCAAGGCATCCCCAGACAATCAGAAATTAAGGGACTTGGGGAAAACAAGACCAACCCTACAAGAAATACTTCAGGAAGTCCTTCCAATAGGGAACCCACAACAGAGATTAAAAAAAAAA
This sequence comes from Orycteropus afer afer, assembly GCF_000298275.1. Classification (NCBI taxonomy): domain Eukaryota; kingdom Metazoa; phylum Chordata; class Mammalia; order Tubulidentata; family Orycteropodidae; genus Orycteropus; species Orycteropus afer. The sequence goes on along the minus strand of NW_006922255.1, from coordinate 36,176 downwards.
AAAAAATCAGGATACTTGACATCAACACTAAAACCAAATCAGAAGTAGAAACTCAAAATAAGACCATAAAACATTGTACA
>NW_006922255.1:32102-35625 GCF_000298275.1 Orycteropus afer afer | reverse complement strand
CCCCTAAGCAAATCAGAAGGAAGGAAACCATATGGGTTTAATAAGCACAAAACCAACAATAAAGAAGAAAATAGAGGAAGCATTTGACAACAAATCGAACTCAGCACAAAAATGTATATGGACCAAGGAAACAGCAAGAACATGACAAAATAGCACAATAGAATGACAGCAATCAATTCATATCTGTCACTAATTACACTCAATGTAAGTGGACTAAATGCAACAATCAAGAGAAAGGGAGTGGCAAACTGGATAAGAAAAGAAGACCCATCAATATGCTGCCTACTACAGACCCACCTTAGACACAAAGATAAAAACAAATTAAGAGTTAAGGAGTGGAAAAAATATATACCAACCCAACAGTAATCAAAAAAGAGCAGGAGTGGAAATATTAATTTTTTATAAAATAGACATTAAGGTGAAAAAAACATCATAAGAGACAAAGAAAGACATTATATGATGCTGAAAGTGTCAATTAACAAAGAAGATGTAACAATAATAAATATTTATGCACCCAATGAAAGTGCTCCAAAATACATGAAGCAAATATTAACTGAATTAAAAGGGACAATGGACAACTCTACAATAGTGGTAGGAGACTTTTACACACCACTTTCAAAGAGGGACAGGTCAACTAGAAAAAAAATTCAACGAAAATACAGAAGAACTCAACAATACAATCAACCAACTTGACCTCATTGATATATACAGAGCATTCCACCCAACAAAAGCAAAATTCACACCCAGTGTACATGGATCCTCTTCCAGATTAGATCATATGTTAGGACATAAAAAAAGCCTCAATAAATTCAAAAGCATTGAAATACTACAAAGCATCTTCTTGGACCACAATGTCATAAAATTAGAAATTAATAGAAACATCAAGGGAAAAAAACATCAAACATGTGAAAGCTGAACAATTCACTGCTCAAAAACTACTTGGTAATAGAACAAATAAACACTGAAATAAAAAAAAAAAATCCTAGAAACAAAAGAGAATGAAATACATCATACCAAAACCTATGGGACACAGCAAAAAAGCAGTACTCAGAGGACAGTTTATAGCAATAAATCAAAAAAGAGGAAAGAAACAAAATCAACACTAACTCATCAACTCCAATAACTAGTAAAAGAACAACAAAAGAATCCTACAGCATCTAGAAGTAAGGAAATATTAAAGATCAGAGCAGAAATAAATGAAACAGAAAACAACAAAAAAAAAGTAGAGAAAATCAAGAAAACAAAAAGCTGGTTGTTCGAAAATATTAACAAAAATGATAAACCATTGACAAATCTAACAAAAGAGAAGAAAGAGAAGATCCAAATCTCAAGAATTGTAAATGAAAAGGGTGTCATCACAACAGAACCAACTGAAATAAAAAATATACTAATAGAATATTATGAAAAACTGTACTCCAACAGATTTGAGAATCTAGAAGTGGTGGACAAGTTTCTAGAATCACAAGACCTACCCAAACTGTCCCACCAAGAGATAGAATACTTGAACAGACCTATAACAAAAGAAGAAATTGAACAGGTCATAAAAAAACTTCCCACAAAGAAAAGTCCTGGCTCTGTTGGCTTCACTGGAGAATTTTACCAAATATTCATAGAAGAGTTGACACCTATGCTACTCAAGCTATTCCAGAACATAGAAAAAAGATGGAATACTACCAAACTCATTTTATGAAGCAAGCATAACACTAATACCAAAACCTTGGAAAGACACCACCACTAAAAAGGAAAACTACACACCAATATCCCTCATGAACATAGATGCAAAAATCGTTAACAAAATCCTAGCCATCAGAATCCAACAACATACCAAAAAGTTAATACACCCTGGCCAAATGAGATTCATACCAAGTTTACAAGGGTGGTTCGACATCAGATAAACAATCAATGTAATCCACCACATAAACAAAAGAACAGAAAAGAATTGTATGATTGTATCAATCGATGGAGAAAAGGCATTTGATAAAAACCAACAGCCATTCCTGTTCAGAACTCTCAGCAAAATAGAGATAGAAGGGAAATTCCTCAACATGATAAAAGGCATATATGAAAAGCCAACAGCCAACATCATTACTAATGGAGAAAGACTCAAGGCATTCCTCTTATGAATGGGAGCTAGACAGGGATGCCCTCTATTGCCACTTTTATTTAACATTGTATTGGAAGTCCTGGCCAGGGTAATAAGGCAAGAAGGAGAAATAAAAGGCATACAAATAGGTAAAGTGGAAGTAAAACTATCTCTATTTGCAGACAATATGATCCTGTACAGAGAAAACCTAAGGAACTCAATAAAAAAAAAATCTACTGGAACTAATAGAGAGGTACAGCAAAGTGGCAGGATTCAAAATAAACATACAAAAATCAGTTGGATTCCTCTACACCAAGAAATATTCATCTGATAAAGAAATAGAACCAATAGCATCTACAATAGCTACGAAAAAGAGAAAATATCTAGGAATAAACCTAATTAGAGACACAAAAGACCTATCCAAAGAAAACTCAGTAGTACAAGAGACAAGAGCACTATATAAATGGAAGATCCTGCCTTGTTCATGGATAAGTAGACTGAATATTGTGAAAATGTCAATACTACCTAAAAAAAATGGAATGTTTCACTCCTGGATCTTAAGAAGTACCATACGGCCACAGTAGTCAAAACAGCATGATACTCATACAATGATAGACAGATAGACCAATGGAACAGAATAGAAAGTCCAGATATAGACCCATCTATCTCTGGTAGCATAGTGGCTAAGGCACTTGGCTGCTAACCAGAAGGCTGGCGGTTCAAACCCACCAGCCACTCCTCGGAAGGAAAGTTGGGCAATCTACTTCCATAGTGATACTGCCTCGGAAACCCAAGAAGGGGTCGTTATGAGTCGGGGCCGACTCGATGGCAAACAACAACAACAACAACATCTATGGACAGCTGATCTTTGGCAAAAGTCCAAAACTCATTAAGTGGTGAAGAGACAAGACAGCCTGTTTAACAAATGGTGCTGGCATAACTGGCTATCCACTTGCAGAAAAATGAAACAAGGCCCACACCTCACCCTATACACAAAAACAAACTCAAGTTGGATCAAAGACTTCAATGTAAAACCCAAAACTATAAAATTCACGAAAGATAAAATAGGATGAAATAGGGGGCCCTAATTTTTGGCATAAATAGACTATCAAGCATAACCCAAAATGCACAGGAGGTAGAAGAGAAGCTAGATGCCTGAGACCTTTTAAAAATTAAATTATTAGGTGCATCAAAAGATTTGTCAAAAGGGTAAAAAGGGAATGTACAGATTGGGAAAAAATATTTGCCTATGACATATCTGATAAAGGACTTATCTCCAAAATCTATAGAAAACTTCAACACCTCAACACCAAAAAAGACAAATAACCCAATTCACAAATGGGCAAAAGGCTTGAACAGACATTTCACCAAAGATGATATACTGGTGGCCAATGAACAAATGAGAAACTGCTCACAACCATTAGTCATTAGAGAGATGCA
>NW_006922255.1:24491-29717 GCF_000298275.1 Orycteropus afer afer | reverse complement strand
TGTTTGTTGAAATATCTCAATCGGTATGCCATCAATTCCAGGAGCCTTGTTCTTTGCCAGTTCTTTCATTGCAGCTTTGACTTCTTCCTTCATTATATTCCATTAGTAGGAATATATCCTAAAGAGGTGAGTGACAGAGCATGAACAGACATATGTACACATATGTTCATCGCAGCACATTTCAGTATAGCAAAGAGATGGAAACAACCTAAATGCCCAGGAATGAATGAGTGGATAACCAAATTATGGTACATGCACACAATAGAATACTATGCTACATTAAAAAAACAATGAGGGATATGCAAATCATCTCACAATGTGGATGAGCCTGGAGGACATTATGCTGAGTGAAATAAGTCAATTGCAGAAGGACAAGTACTGCATGAGCTCATTACTTTAAAAAGACAAAGAAGGGTTTGCTTGGAAAAGGGGACTCATATTGTAGGTTACAGGGGTGGGGAGGGAGGGGGAGAGATTAATTCCGGGCTAGTTGAGGCCCACCCACTGACTTAGGTAAGGGAAGGGATGTATGGAAAGAGTCTGAGACCACCATGATAACATTAGGAAAAGGGAGGACACTGAATTGTGCACATAAGAGATAGACCACAGATGCTAATACCAATCAGTGTGCCCACAATACTGCATTACCATTAATACCAAACACCAGGCTACAGATAAACAAATAAACACCTGAGATGATCAGATGGGAGTCAGTGAACAGGAGTCTAGATCAAGGATAGATTAACCGCAGGCTAATCTTACACAGATACCTGTGATACAAAATATCTGCAATCCTTACAGAAACAATAGAAGACATAGAGCAATCCCTCACAGACACCCAGACACTATGGGAGACAGATCCAACGGATCTAACATCTCAGGACTGTAGTACTGGGGGACACCAGACTCAATTGGCACAACACAATACATAAAAGCCTTGTTCCTTATCTTACATTGGTGAGTAGCGACTGGGGTCTAAAAAGTTTTTGAGCGACCATCTAAGATGCACCTAATGGTCTCCTAGCATTGGAAGTGAAGAAGAGAGAAAAAAATATAAGAACATTTGGAAGCAATTAGTCCCAGGATATGATGGCCCTCAAGATAAGGACTAGATGGCACCCGGCTACCAATGCCAACCACTCAGGAAAGGATTAAATCTGGAGATCCTGGATAGATTGGGAGGAAAAATGTGGAACAAAATAAAAAAACTCAATAATGACCAGAATTACTGGTGGGATGGAGTCTAATGAGATCCCCAATACTATGGCCCTGGAATACATTCTGCACCTGGAATAAAACTCACTCCCAGGGTCTGTCTCTCAGCCCAATAGTTAATAAGATGTACGTGCAGACCACTCAACCCAGGATGACGTACCCACATATTCTATGGAAATATATCCCTTGGAATAATAGACCACGGGGCACCATAGGGGCAACATTCACACTGAGGTAATGCAGGACAAGCAGGAGTGCATATCTATGAGGGGCACAGGGAGAGGGTTACTGGGCAGGAAGGGGAGGAGACGGGGTTAGGGTTGTGCATGGTAAATGGGGAGTGAAACTGAATGTACACATAACATTGAACGTAAAGCTAACTCTTAAATTAAAAAAAAAAATGATTTGCAATCTTGGAAACCTAACAGGATTCACTATGAGTTGAAATTGACTCGATGGCAGTGAGGTTTTGTTATTGTTTCTTTTTTTTGTGTGTGTGTCAGGCATACCTTAGTCTTCAATGTGGCATCTTTGCTCTTTAAGACTTTTAAAAGGTCTTTTGCAGCATATTTTCCCATTGCAATACACAATTTGATTTCTTGACTGTTGCTTCCATGGGTGTTGATGGTGGATCCAAGTAAAATAAAATCCCTGACAATTTCACTCTCTTCTCCATTTATCATGATGTTCCTTATTGGTCCAGTTGTGGGTATTTGTTTTCTTTATGTCGAGGTGTAATTCATACTTAAGGCTGTAGTCTTGGATCTTCATCAGTAAGTACTTCAAGTCCTCTTCACTTCAGCAAGCAACGTTGTGCCATCTGGATATTACAGTTTATTCATGACTCTTCCCCTAACACTGATGCTGTATTCTTCTTCATAGTTCACATTATCAGATCATTTGCTCAGCATACAGATTGAATAAGTAGGGTAAGAGGATACATACCTGACACACACATTTCCTAATTCTAAACCATGCAGTATCCTTGTTCTGATCGAACGACTGCCTGTTGGTCTATATAAGGTTCCACATGAGCACAATTAAGTGGTCTGGAATTCCCAATTTTTGCAGTGGTATCCATAGTTTATGATTCACACAGTCAAATGCCTTTCCACGGTCAATAAAACATAGGTAAACATCTTTCCAGTATTTTTTGCTTTCAGCTAAGATCCATCTGACATCAGCAATGACATCCATCATTCCCAGTCCTCTTCTGAATCCAACTTGAATTTCTGGCAATTCCCTTTCAATATACTGCTGCAAACATTTTTGAAATATCTTTAGCAAAATTTTACTTGCATGTAATACTAATGGCATTGTTCAATATTTTCTGCACTCTGGAATATCTTTCTGTGAAATGGTCACAAACAAGGTGCTTTTCCAGTCAGTTGGCCAGGTAGCTGTCTTACAAATATTTTGCCATAAACAAGTGATTACCTCCAAAACTCCATCTGTTTGCTGAAATATTTCAATGTGTATTCCAACAATTCCTGGAGCTTTGTTTTTTTTTGCCAATTCTTTTGGAGAAGATTGGACTTCTTCCTTCAATACCATTAGATTTTGATCATATACTACCTCCTGAAATGGTTGAAAATCGACCAATTGTTTTTGGTACAGTGATTGAGTATACCTTCCATCTTCATTTGATGCTTCCTCCATTATTCAATATTTTACCCTTAGCATCCTTCAATATTGCAATTTGAGGCTTGAATTTCTTCTTTGGGCTTTTCAGCTTGAGAAATTCTGATCAGACCTTTCCTTTTTGATTTTCCACATTCAGGTCTTTCATTATAATACTTTACTTTTTCCACTGGAACTGCCCCTTGAAATTTGTTCAGATCTCTTACTTCATCATTTCTTCCATTCTCTTTATCCATTCTCCATTCAACACTAAGTTTCAGAGTCTCTTCTGACATCTCCTTTGGTCTTCTCTTACTTTCCCGTATTTGCAATAACCTTTTTCTTTCTTCATGTTTGATGTCCTTGATGTCATCCAATGACTAGTCTGACCTGCAATCACTGGTATTCAATTAATCAAATCTGTTCCTCAGATGGTCTCTAAATTCAGGTGGGATATACTCAAGGTCATATTTTGTCTCTTGTGGACTTGTTTTAATTTTCTTCAGCTTCACTTTAAATTTGCATATGAACAATTGATGGTCTGTTATGCCTAACAGTTGGCCCCTGCCCTTGTTCTGATTGATGAGCTTGTCCATCATCTCTTTCCATAAATGTAGTTTATTTGAATCTTATATATTTTATATGGATAGGTCTAAGTGTATAGCCACAATTTTTGTTATTTAAGAAAGTATTTGCAATGAGAAAGTCATTGGTTGTGCAAAATTTGTCATGAAATCCCCAGCATCATTTCTATCACCAAGACCATATTTTTCAATTACTGATCCTTTGTTTCTAATTTTCATATTCCAATCACCAGTAATTATCAATACATCTTGATTGCATATTTGGTCAATATGAGACTGCAGAAGTTGGCAAAAAAATCTTCAATTTCTTCATCTAATCTTAGTCTGAAATCTCCACTGAAACCTGCCTACCATGGGTGACTCTGCTGGTAATTGAAATACTGGTGGCATACCTTCCAGCAACAAGCAAGTCACCACAGTATGACAAAGTGACAGATGAGAGATGGTTATAAGATTGGTTTGGATAAAAATAGCCTGAGAATAATGAGTCCCTGTGAGAAAGAGACTCTGAAGGAGAAGTGGTATAGGAGTAAGAGAGGAGATATAAATGCCAAAGATAAACCTCAAATTCTTTACAAGTTTGTGAGGTTATCTTAGGTATCACTTCAACAGTCAATTCAGCTGCATTGAACCACTGCCAGAGAAAAAAATTCAATAATCATTTCCTTATCAACATCTGGATACACTGTTCTAAGAGGAAGAATGCCAGCATTGTTCATTTTTTTTTTTACCATTCACATAGTTTCTTTCAGCCCCTTTATTTAAAAACACATTTTTTCACTATATGTAGAGCAAAAAACAAAATTTTAACTAGTCCATGTAGTACAAAGTTGAGTAGAAAGTTTAAAAATTATACAGATCACTTGATAAGTGAAGACACATACTCTGGATAATTTAGATAAAGGTCTTAAAAAGGATTATCCATCCAATAAACATAATTGTAAAATTGCCCAACATCTACTTCATTTTGCATGCTGCTTATTCATCCTAGGGGTTGCTATGAGTTGGAGTCAACTCAATGGCAGTAACTTTTTTTGGGTATTATTCATCATAAGCTGGTGTAGCTAATTTCCATAATATTTTCAAAAGACAATTAAATGATGCTCTTGAAACAACCTGTGGAAAATAGGTGTACTAAATCCATGTCAACACAATGTTTAAACACTCAGGTGAAGAAGTAATAACTCGGAAGATGGGGAATAGGCAGAGAGACTGCACAGACCCTCTTCAACAAAGAAGAGGGTAACCAATTAACACAGATACAGAAGATAATCCTGGATCTCTAAATTTTGAAGAGAAGAATATAGAAGTGGACTAAACTCCAACTAGCAGAAGAATTTGCATGAAAACACCAAAAAAGGAGACATACGGAGCTGCAATCTGGCAGTGATCCTGATGACACAGATAGCCTGGATATGGCCGAGGGGTGTTAGGACCTAAGAATTAACCTAAAATTCAGCCCTGCTAGCCAGGGACTACATGGAGTATTGCACTGGTGGCTGATGAATAAAAGGGGATGCAGCAAAAGGGAAGGCGGGCTGAACTGTGGACTTTCACCTGTCCAGAAGGCGCCACCATTTTAAATGTTTACAAGCAGTTTGACCATTTTGGATATTTAAAGTCACAGCGTTCTCCCAGATTCCAGGGACTTAAGAACAGGCTCCACTTTCCAGGAAACACAAGAACATTCCAGACAGAAATGACCGGAAAGGTGGGACATTCCCCTTGTTACTCTTATACCAACAACCTCTTGGTGAACAGAGGTGTGATCACGACTCACTTTCACCCACCTTCTAGGCTGGCAGGA
>NW_006922255.1:8584-16473 GCF_000298275.1 Orycteropus afer afer | reverse complement strand
TTGTCCATTTGCTTTTACTTTTTTGATGGTTATTCTATTGTTATTTTTGTCTATTTGATTGGGAGACACTAACGTTCCCCATACAACACAATGACACACACACTTCCTGCAGCTTCACTTACTGAGTGAGAGCCAACACTCCACCAATGGGCCAATGATAAACAACCACCAAGTAGAGCCTGACTCACCCTTACCAGATCTTCACAAACAGTTAACAGAGATCTAAATGCAACAATGTCACAATGTCTCAGAGACAACAGAACATCACAATCCACACAAAGAACCAAGATAAAGTGGTAGAAACAAGGTAGCAGGATACAGTCCCAGAACACATCCCTGATGAAGAAGCAGCATTGGAACTCTCTAATAAGGAATTCAAAAGAATTATATTTTGGTATCTTCAAGGGATTGAGAAACAGATCAAGGAAAACACAGACAAAGCCTTAGAAGAATTTCAGAAGAAAATACAAGAACAAAATGGCAAACTAAATGAAAAATTAGTAATAAATTGTATGATTTATGACAAGCACCATAACCTCTTCAGGTCTTCAGTTTTTTGTTTTGTGTTATTTGTTTGTTTGTTTGTTACTATAAACTAAGGATAATCATGCCTGTCTGCCAAGCTCATAAGGATCTTGTGAGTATCAAATGTGACTATGATACTAAATTATATAGAAAATTTCAATGGGAGTTTCAAATAGGAAATTATCATCAGTATAGAGTAATATCAATATAGGCTATTATGTAAAGAACGTGGATAGGTAAATATACTAAGTTGCAAGCTCTTCATAGGAAACATATGTAGAAAATGGCAAAAGTAGATTTGATAGCTAAAGCAATTATAGTTCATCAATATTTGTGTTTCAAAAATATGGGCAGTTTCAAATTTCCACTACTAATTTGACTACCTTGGTCTAAGTGCTTCAGTTATTTTAAAATAATAATAAATGGATGTTGGAAGAGATTTTGAAACTTGCTTTTTAATGGACAGTAGCTAAAGTGAGGTAACAATGATGTAAAAACACTGAAGAGAAGATTTTATAGGGCAACTCAAGAAGACAAAGCAAAGTATTATAATGAAATATGAAAATACCTGGATTTAGAACTCTAGAAGGTAAAATCATCATCAACATTTCTTAAGCTGAAAGAACTGAAGAAAAAGAAAAAGCCTCAAGTTAAAGGATTCTATGATCAAGATATTGAACAATGTAGGAAGCATCATGAGATGATGGAAGGAACACAAAGAATCATTGTACCAAAAATAATTGGTCAGCATTCAAACATTTCAGAAGGTAGCATATGATGAATAACTGATGGTAGGAAGGAAGGAAGTCCAAGTTACACTCAAGGCATTGGATAAAAACAAGATCCCAGGAATTAATGGAATACCAATTGAAATGTTTCAACAAACAGATGCAATGCTTGAAGCACTCATTCTTCTATGCCAAAAAAAAAAAAAATGGGATTGAGCTACTTGGCCAACAAATTGGAAGAGATCCATATATGTGCCTATTCCAAAGAAAGGTGATCTAACAGAATGTAGATACTATCATTGGTAGTGCATGCAAGTAAAATTTCGTTGAAGATAATTCAAAAATAGTAGCAGCAGTGAATCAACAAGGAACTGCCAGGAATTCAGGCTAGATTTAGAACAAGACATGGAATGAGGGATATCATTGTTGTCAAATGGATCTTGGCTAAAAGGAAAGACTACAAGAAGGTTGTTTACTTGTTTTTCATTGACTATGCAAAGGCATTCAACTGTGTAAATAATAATAAATTATAGATAACATTGCAAAGCATAGGAATTCCAAGCCAGTTACTTTTGCTCATGTGCATCATGTACATAGACCAAGAGGCAGTCATTCACACAGGAAAAGGATACACATGGTTTAAAATCAAGAAAGTTGCACATCAGAGTTGTATCCTTTCACCATACTTATTCAATCTGTATGCTGGGCAAATGATCCAAGAAGCTGGACTATAAGAAGAAGAATGCAGCACCAGAATTGGAGGAAGACTCATTAACAACCAGCAATATGCAGATGACACAACCTTGCTTGCTGAAACTGAAGATGACTTGAAGCATTGATGAAGATCCAGGATCCAGCCTTCAATATGGATTACAACTCAAATAAGGAAAACAAAAATCCTCACAATTGGATCAATAAGCAGCATCATGATAAATAGAGAAATGTTTGAAACTGTCAAGCATTTAATTTTACTTGAATATACATTCAATGCCCAAGGAAGCAGCAAAGCAATCAAATGATATATTGCATTGAGTAAATCTACAAAAGATTTCTTGAAAGTGTTAAAAAGCAAAGTGTCAGTTTGAGTACTAAGGTGTGTGCTGAAGTGACAAGGAGGCAGCATCTTTTGATCTCCTCTAACTACAAAAGAGGAAGACAGAATTACCATCAGCAGCCCAAGGCCTGTTCTTATGGCCAGACATGCTTCCACCCTCCAGCCCTCTTACTAACCTTGTCACCAACCGTTCCTCCCTTGGCACTCACCACCTACCTGCTGAGTTCAATAATTTGCTGTAGTGACCACACATAACTCACAGATTATGGAGTTTATTAGGGAAGGAACAGGCTACAATTCAAGTTCAGGAACACACTCAGTCTCCCTCAGCAGCCAGCCGTCTTCCTCCACATCCAGTTGTCTCTCTCAGCAGCCAGCTGTCTCTCTAAGTCTATCAGTAGCATGTTTCTGTCAGCAGTGCTTGTGTCTCCCTTCTCTCTCAGCAGCACATTTCTCTCTGTCTCAGCAGCATGTCTCTTTCACCAGCACATATCTGTCAGCCAACAGTCAAAGAGACTCTCTCCTGCCTCTAGGAGGGCTCCTTTTGAGCCTGGCAGAGTGGCCAAAATCAACTAATTCCAACATCTGTGTTCTACACACCTGAGAGAGAGTGAACTTCCCAGAAAATTACTTTGTGCTGCTCCCAACAGAAATAACGCAGGTGGACAACTTTAACAATCGGAGCTACACAGTTGCTCATGGCAAATTCCACCACAGAGTTTACAGACTATGGCTAGAAATACCATACATGTGATTTACTACACCGCAGTGTGCCTGACCCAAGATAGGGTATTTTCAATCACCTCATTTGCATGTGAGAGCTGGGCAATGAATAAAGAAAACTGCAATAGATGCCTTTGTTGGTAAAGAATATTGAATATATCATGGACTGACAAAATGAACAAATCTGTCTTGGAAGAAACACAAGCAGAATGTTTCTTAGAAATTAGGATGGAGAAATTTCATCTCAAGTACTTTGGATATATTATCACCAAGGACCAGTCACTGGAGAACAACACTATGCTTAGTAAAGTATAGGGACAACAAAAGGAGGGAAGACCCTCATTTAACACAGTGGCTGCAACAATGGGCTCAAACTTAGCAACAATTGTGAGAATGGTGCAAGCCCAGGCATTGTTTTGTTCTGTTGTACATAGGGTCTCTATGAGTTAGAACTGACTAGATGGCACCTAACAACAGCAAAAGACTATGGCTCATTTGTTGATTGGTCAATTCTTAGTAATGTCAAAAATAACTAGATGTAGGTCAGTTCAGTCACTATGATAACCAAATTGTAGATGCTTAATTCCTGAAGCTGTAATTTTATCATTTCTATGCTCAAAACCCTTTGATAATGACCTTATTGATTAAAAGACAAAGTCCAAACCCCCAAGGATAGCATTCTAGGCCCAATGTATTTTCCAATTTTATATCTCCATTGTTTCTCCTCACATAGCCTATGTTCTAATTAAATCAGATTACTTAAATTTCTACAGATAGACCCTACACTTTCTCCTTTTGCTTTTATACTTTGTTTTAAATATAATGGTCTTTTATCTAGCTCTGCCACTCCTTGGGTTTAACCCTTTAAGTCCCTTGTCAAATGTCACATCTTCCATAAACTCATTCTTTTTTTGTTTGTTTTACAGTAACATAATGACTATATATATATATGTGTGTGTGTGTGTGTGTGTGTGTGTGTAAAATCTGATTTTTTTAATATTTAATGTAAGATGTATAGATGTTTAAACAAATGTTATTTCTATTTAATTTGTTTACAAGCCTGGCAAGTCCCTGTTGTTGCTGTTGTTATTTGCTGTGGACTTGGACCCTACTCATAGCGACCCCTTCTTGGGTTTCTGAGGCAGTATCACTACAGAAGTAGATTGCCCAACCTTCCTTACAAGGAATGGTTGATGGTTTGAGCTGCCAGCCTTCTGGTTAGCAGTCAAATTCCTTAGGCACTAGGCTACCAGAGCTCTCTAGCATGTCTTTAGGTGGCTCAAAATTTTGAACTTGATGTTAACCTAAAGGTTAGCAATTGGAACCCCCCCCCCAGTTGTACCACAGAAGGAAAGGCCTAGCAATCTGCTTCCCTTAATATTACAGCCAAGAAAACCCTATGGAGCATTTCTATTCTGTAGCACAAGGGGTCATCATGAGTTAGAATTAACACGAAAGCAATTAACAACAGCAAGACAGGTCAATTCAACTTGCTCTCTGATAGAAAAATAGTGAAATGTGTGGAAACCAGAACTCAACAAGATTGCCATGTTTTTCCTAGTCTCACAAGTTTTCTGCTTTTGACAGGGTACAGTCTTAACACTTTTCTACCTCATTTTAGTGTAAAATATTTGAATTTTCCTTCTCTGAAAGGTTTCTGACTTACAGTTTCCAGCTTTTGCAGGTTTTAATGTAGTAGGGGAATACCTGACAATGTTGTTTATGGCTATTACAAAAATAATAAACACACTTGAAAAATCAGTTTGTATGTCCAGCTGAGGTTTTTTTATTTTTATTTAGATTGACATGACAAATCTGCCACACTTCTATGAGAACTTGAAATATGACACACACAAATTAAAATTATGAAATTCAGTATTTATCATAATACTATATTCTAACTTTATCATTTATACCTTGAATTTCACTAGTCACTGTGAAATTTTATGTATATGCCCTGTATCAACTGTTGTTGAGAACCTAGAATCTGAGTGATTGAAATTATGTGGTAAATATGTGACTAGAATGCAAAGGGGGAAGAAGCAATATTAAAATTACAGCCACCTAGTGCCTCTCTGCACTTTAAGATCTTCACATTTAGCATTATATTATTTGTTATTAATTCCATTACATGTGTCAAGAAAAAAAAAATCTTATTTTATGTATCCAATTGTTTGGTCATAGAGTGCCATAAACCATATGGATTCCATTTGAAAGCCTTCCAAATCATAGATATCCATGTGCAACTGATAAAAGCCAATTTACTTGATGGTAGGTGAATGGAAGGCTGCTCCAAAGTCAAGTACAAGGAGATTGGTCTATATGTTTTCAAAGTGCTAAGCTCAAGGGAAATTACTTCATTACAACTTGATCCAGACCACAGTAATGAAGATTGTGATGTAGCCAATGTTCAACTATGTTGACATTACAAAACTGGAATTAATCCATCTGCATTGCAGTTAAATGAAGTCATTTCCAGGCCCAGATGCTGAAATGCATAATCTTGAGAATCAATGATGTTACTGAAATGCACTTAATTTGTGATGATAATAACTGACTTACATGATATAGGCCTGTTCAATTCAGGTTGATATCATATTCCTACAAGCTTAAAATGTATTTCAGTGGTAATTTGCAAGATTGCCTATCAATATGTGTTCTCTTCTGTGCAGAAGAGTGCAATATGCTAGTGATTTTCTATTTTAAAGTGAAGCTGATCTGAGGCATTTTTTTTTAAGATTGTTCCATATAGCTAAAACAGAATTGTACATCATCTAATGCACCAAGTCCCAGAAATTTCTTATTTTAAATTCTACTTTGGTTGACTCATTTGAATTGTAACTACAAGGTAGATTGCTCAGTCGTGATATTAGTACTTATTAAGGAGCTCTGGTGGTAAAGTGCCTAAGGCATTTGACTGCTAACCAGAAGGTTGGCGGTTCAAACCCACCAGCTACTCTACAGAAGAAAGGCTAGGCAATCTACTTCTATAAATATTTACTGCCTCAGAAACCCAAAGAGGGTTGCTATGAGTCAGAAATGACTCGATGACAGCGGTTTGGAATCTCACTATGTTGTTATTGCTACTTGACATGAAGGCGGCTCTGATTCACAATTCAATAGGTACAGAATTAAGCTTTGTCTAGTTGGGCACCGTCTTCACCATTGTTAGTATGTTTGAGCCAATTGTTGTGCCCACTGTGTATTTTGAATGCCTTCCAACCTGCAGGGCTCATATTCCAGTACAATATTGGACAATATTCAGTTGTGATCCATAAGGTTTTCATTGGCTATTTTCAGAAGTAGATCACCAAACTTTTCTTTTTAGTCTTAATCTGGAAGCTCCTCTGAAATTTATTCATTATGAGTATCTCTGAGCGTATTTCAATTACCAGTGCCATAACAACACACATGCTACCATAGTAGCACAACTTGACAAACAGGTGGTGGAATGCCACTAAAGTGTTGCAATATCTGGAAATTTTACCAAGGTATGACACATCTCCTTTCCTCTCCACTCTTTCAATATATACTCACAGCAGCAGCCAGAGTGTTCTTGTTAAAATATTGCAGACCAAATTACATCACTTTCCTGCTCAAAACTTTTCAATGCCTTTACATCTGACTCTGAGTAAAAGTTAATTTTTAGAGTAAAAAATAATTTTTACTTTGAAAATAACTATATCAATGCTATTTTATTAAAGACCCTCAAATAAAAATTCTGTAACAGATTTTTAAAATATTTTATTTTTAACATAAAGATTATTTAGGCAAGTAAAAAAAACCCCCACAATATTATGTTCTTCACTTATAGGTACTGTCCTTACTCTCTCACCTTGTTTAAACCATATCATATAATTTAATCATGCATATTTGAAGAATTTTTATAAAAATTCATGAGAAATTAGTGAACCAAACATATGCAGAAATACTATTAAATATTCTGATGCAACTAAAATTTAGAGAAATGCTCAATATCAATTTTGTAAAGAATAACCTGATTAAACCTCCTTTTTTTTCTCCTTTAAGGATATAATAAGCACAAAGTCTAAGTATTTGAAATAAATATTATTTAATAGGCTAATTTGCCTTTAGTTTTGCCTTTCAGAATGCTACCTGGCTTCACTAAGAAAATATATTTAGATTTAGAAAGCATAATAATAATAATATACATATGCCATTTAAGTGATTATGAATGATCATATCTCACAATTTAAAAAACCCAGAAGTATATTTCCTTAAGGTAAAGGTTTTCAAAGCCATGGTATTTATTCAAACAATATGTAAAAACTGTAGGGAGTTTGAGGGAATTCAAGGCTGATCAATAAAAATGATATGAACACGAAGTAGAATTGCACAAGCTATTTTTTGAGGCCACTGACACTGAGCTATTGGGGTGGGTTTCCACAGCATGAGGTTTTCCAGAGGTAAACTATACAGGTAGCCACCAGAAGAGGAAGAGAGAATAAAAATGCTAAGGGAAGAGGATTTTTTTTTCAAACTTTTTATGAAAAGTTCTGAAGAAAGGTAGAGTCTTTGTGACAAATTCCTACAAAGGCAGTAGCACCTGAGAGTCCTTCTAACTACAAAATTTTACCTATAGCTAACAGATATTACTATATATAAAGAAAACAAAAATCCTCACAACTGGACCAAGAAGCAGCATCACAATAAATGGAAAGAAGATTGAGGTTGTCTAAGAATTCACATTGCTTGGTTGTACAATCGATGCCAATGAAAGCAGCAGTCAGGACATTAGACGACTTGTAGCATTGGGAAAGTCAACCACGAAGGAACTGTTTCAAGTGCTGAGGAGCAAGGATGTCTCCTTGAGGACTAAAATGAGCCTGACACAAGCG
>NW_006922255.1:6430-8484 GCF_000298275.1 Orycteropus afer afer | reverse complement strand
GAATAAGGAAGACCTAAGAAGAGTTGATGCTTTTGAGTTGTGGTGCTGGCAAAGAACGTTGAAAGTACCATGGACTGCTAAAAGAACTAACAGATCCGTCTTGGAGGAAGTGCAGCCAGAATGCTCCTTGGAAGCAAGAATGGCCAGACTTCGTCATGTTGTCAGAAGGGACCATTCCCTGGAGAAGGATGGCATGCTTGGTAGGGTGGATGGTCGACGAAAGAGGGGGAGGCCTTCAATTAGATGGATTGACATGGTGGCTGCGACGATGGGCTCAAGTATAGCAGGGATCATGGAGCTGGCACGGGATCGGGAAGTGTTTCGTTCTGCTGTGCATGGGGTCGCTATTAGTCAGAAACGACTCCACGGCACCTAACAACAACAAAACATATATTGGGTGCAGTTTCATGGGATATGTAAAACATACAGCCTATAAGAGATTAAAAATCTGCTTATGTGAGATAATTTAAAATAAAACAACTGGATTGTATAAATTTGAACTAGGCATCAACAGACTTTTTGGGTTAATAGGCTTCACCTTGCTGTGAAGAAGTAAACTTGGAGATAATGTACAGAGGCTATTTTTGACTAATTCATATGAAGAGTATATAAAACACACTTAAACAGAACTAGTGTGGCATGAAGGATCAGGATCACTAATCCACTTTCTTAGCATTGCAGCTTGGTGGTGCTCTGAGGAATTCAGGATTCCAAGAATACAGTTTGAAAATTACAAAGAATGAGTGTAGTGCATGATACATATGAATGGAGAAGCAAATAAAAAGAAAGCAGTTTAAAGAGAAAAAAAGCCATGGATTGTTATTCCAAAGGCAATAGTGATTTCACATCAAGACTTCATTTATTTGGATACATGAATCAGCTTTTTGTTTTTGCTACTGATTTGTTGGTTTCAGATGCTATTAACCATTGCAAACCAAACTCACTGCCACTGAGGCGATTTCAACTCATAGAGACCCCTCTTTGTGTTTGTGAGGCAGTATCACTACGGAAGTAAATTACTGAACCTTCCTTCCAACGAGTGGCTAGTGGGTTTGAACCACCAGCTAAGAATTTTGAAAATAAACTGAAAAACATTTGCTCTAAATATCACACACAAAAGACTATGCTTTATGTGCTGTGTTTTAGAAATGAAAAAGTAAAGGATAGCAGGAGGTAGGCTCTGCAGTTAAAGAGGAATGAAGAGGATGTCAAATCTTCCCTATAAAAAGAACTATAAAATTAGACAAAATTGCCAAAAAATAATGATTTTAGGACTCTGGACAGTGAACAGGAGCCCAAAACCCACATTGCCTACTAAAGAGGTGCTGAACTTTAGGTAGGAACATGGAAGTCTATGCATTATTGCTTGAGGCTGTTCTCATCTCCACTTCAGCTTGGTTGGTATGACAGTTTTACTAGGACAGGGCTAGATGTGAAAATCAGCAGTTTGCTGCCAAAAGGAGCTAACTGATTTGGAGTGGAGAGTAGAAAACTCATGCCCAGTAGTATATGGGGAAACCCTGCAGCTTGTCTCACCTGAATCTGTAGTCAGAGGAGAGAGCCAGACTTGAGGATTACCAAAAATTTCTCAGGGAAATATACTGAAGTGCTTGATTGGCATTTCACTTGTCAATGGTTGTTCGAGACCATTCATGTCATTATAATATAGATATTTAATGGACATGATGGAAAGTAAAACCCAGGAAATATTTGAAAACTGCTTGATCTTGAATGAAATGGGAGCTCTGGTGGTGTGGTGCCTAAGGCATTTGACAGCTAACCAGAAGGTGGCGGTTCAAACTCACCAACCACTCCTCAGAAGGAAGACTTGGCAATCTACTTCCATAGATACCACCTCAGAAACCCAAGGAGGGGTTGCTATAAGTCAGAATTGACTCCACAGCAGGGAGTTTGGTTTGTTTTTAGTTTTGAGTGAAATACGGAGAGCAACAAATAATGGAAGACTTTCATACTAAAGATGTGTGAGCACATCTTTGGGACAATTTTTGACTGATTAATAAGCTATGCAGACATAACGGTGACCTCTGGGAAGC
>NW_006922255.1:5647-6330 GCF_000298275.1 Orycteropus afer afer | reverse complement strand
ACCACTCAAGAGATGCAGGGTTGCAGATTGGGTAAGAAAACACAACCCATCAATATGCTGCCTATAATAGACACACCTTAGAGATAAAGGCAAAAGTAGACTAAAAATCAAAGGTTGAAAAAAGATATATCAAGCAAATGACAACTGTAAGGGAGCAGGAGTGGAAATATTAATTTCTGATCAAATTGACTTTAAGACAAAAACCACCATGCGAGACAAGGAAGGACATTACATAATGATTAAAGGATCAATTGAACATGAAGTTATAACCACAATAAATATTTTTGGACCCAATGAAAGAGCCCCAAAATACATAAATCTGACTTAAAAGGAGTGGAAAAGCCAAATAGATGACACCACAGTCATAGTGGGAGACTTTAATACACCACTTTCATTGAAAGATAGAACAACTGGAAAGAAACAAAGATGCAGAAGAGCTAAAAAATACAATCCACCAGCTTGGCTTTATAGACATCTACAGAGAACTTCACCCAATAGCAGCACAATATACATTCTTCTCCAGTACACATGGAACATTTTCTATGATAGACCACATGTTAGGCCATAAAGCAAGCCTTAATAAATTTAAAACATTGAAATACTGCAAAGTACCTTCTCAGATCAAAATGCTATCAAATTAGAAATCAACAATAAGAAGATCAACAGGAAAAGAGTAAACACAT
>NW_006922255.1:1809-5063 GCF_000298275.1 Orycteropus afer afer | reverse complement strand
CAAGTCGTTTTTCTGATTCATAGTGATCCCTCCTTGTGTTTCCAAGGCAGTATCTCTACAGAAGAAGATTGCCCAATCTTCCTTCTGAGGAATGGCTGAATGGGTTTGAACCACCAGCCTTCTGGTTAGCAGTCAAATGCCTTAGAGACTGTGTCACCAGAGCTCCCTTAAAACACATACATACATATTTATACAATAAAGGGAATCCCCAACTTAGGACGTATTTTAGTTACCACAAATCACACTTTTGACCATCCTTTTTTATTTTTTTACATCTTATCATTAGTAATATGTACTTCATAAAATGATGAAGTACTTAATTGGCTGATGTCACAATATCTGTAAGTTTATATATAAAGTTCTCCACCTTCAAAAACAAATAAAGATTAGATTATAAATTTACTGGTAAAAAAAATAATAATGATGATGAACACACAAACAAACATGAAGTATTCTACTTACATCAGAACCCACTTATGTCCATTTGGTCAACATCCAACCACATATATGTCCATGGTGCCATAAGGTGTTTTGTTTTTTTAAAGAGAAAGTAACTCTCCTAACCAGAAGTCTGGTGTTTCAAACCCACCAGCCATTCCTTATAAGGAAGACTGAGCAATCTACTTCCATAAAGATACTGCCTTGGAAAACTAAGGAGAATTCGCTATGATTTAGAACCATCTTGACGGCAGTGAGTTTTGGTTTTGGTTTTGGTTTTTGGAATGGTTTTAAAGACCACAAACTTCTAAATAGAATTAGCAGCAGGGTTTCAGGCATATCCCAATTCCTGCTGTTGCTCCTCCTCTGAGTCTTCCTTCCCCTCCTTCTGCCTTCATTTACCTGCCTAGCAGCCATGCAGCCTTTCACTACCAACACAAAAAAATGTCTGCCTATAGCTCCTCTGTTCCTGACATGGTCACTGGTGGAGCCAGATGACAGGGCAATCATGGGCAGTGGTCGCAGTGGATGAACATCATCAGGAAGCATCCCCACAAACAGGGTAGTGGTAACCAAGGCCACCACCACCAGCCATACTCTCAACACCCCACACACCCGTTCCCCACACCCCACTTTCCCAAATATACTTTTTTCTCTGAGCCAGAACATGCAAAAAGTCACAATTTGGATGCCAGAACAACCCTCTCCTGGCCCAGCTGTACACCCAGCAAGACCAGCCACCTGTACCCAGTGTAAACAGCTCTTGGGCTTTATCCAACAATTTCCGAAAGGATTTTAATATAATAATTTTTGCAGAGATTTAACTACGGATTTTACTGGAACTGCCTATATATATATATATGATATTCACACAATGCTCAAAACTCATAACATTCTATTTTACAAACCATGTAGTGGAAGTTAAGTAACACACACCTCTTTGTGTGTGTGTGTGTGTGTGTGTGTGTACACACACCACTCAACTGTCAATTTGTCATACTAAGGTGACTTGTGTGTTGCTGTGATGCTGGAAACTGTGCCACTGGGATTTCAAAAACCAATAGTGTCATACCTAGTAGGCAGGTTTCCAAAAGAGCTCCCAGACTAAGACAGTAAAACAAACTAGGAAGAAGGACCTGGCATTCAATTTGTAAAAATAATGGACATTGACAACCTTATTAATAACAGTGAAACTTGGTCTGATATAGTACTGGAAGATGAGCCCTTCAGGTTGAAAGCCACTCTAAATATAACAGGGGAAGAGATGGATGCTTCCTCAAAGTAGAGTCAACCCTAATCTCATAGATAGAATAGATCTTTGGGGGCTTTCATTTGCTGATGTGGCATGACTCAAAATGTGACAAAACAGCTGGAAGCTTACATTAATGACTGGAATGTGGTTTTCATGAAATATGAATCTAGGATAATTGGAAGATATAAAAAATGAAATAAAATACATATAGATTGTGTTTTTGTTCTCTAGTGCCACTCCTCGGAAGGAAGGTTGGGCAATCCTACTTCCGTAGTGATACTGCCTCGGAAACCCAAGGAGGGGTCGCTATGAGTCGGGGCCGACTCGACGGCACATAACAACAACAACAACAGTGCCACTCTAACAGGAATACCACAAATGAGTGGCTTTAACAAACAGGGATTTATTCCCATACAGTTTATGAGGCCAGAAGCCCGAGTTCAAAGTGCCAGCTCTAGGGACAGCGTGAAGGCCCTCAAACTTGGGCTTCAGCTCTCCCTCTTGCTCCTGGCCCGTTGAATCTGGAGGCTTCTCTTAAGCAGCTGTTGGCTGCTGTAGCTGACATATCCAAGGGCAACAAATAAAATGGTACATTTCCAGGATTATTAAACAGCACAACAGGCAACTAGTTCAAGTTCAGAAACAGTCCTAATATTGTCAGGAAACATGGCAGTCTGCCGAATGAAGATTTGGCTACATGCAGGGTCCAAGCATATCAAAAAGCTCAGAGACCTTTCTCAAAGCTTATTCTTATATACTGGAAGCAGACCACATCCCTAAGTCAGCTACCTGGCTGCTCACAGTAGATTCCACCATGGAGTTGATTACTAGTCTCATCATGGGGAATAACTACATCCAGCTGCCCAGCCACTCAAAATCAGGCCCAGCAAAGATGACACAAAATCTTAAATACCACAAATTTATATCTTAGGTATTGGTGAGCTGAAATGGACTGGCATTGGCCATTTTGAATCAGATAATCATATGATTTAACTATGCCACAAATGACAAATGGAAGAAAAATGACATCACAATCATTGTCAAAAAGAACATTTCAAATTCTATCCTGCAGTACACTGCAGTCAGTGATAAGATAATGTCCACACACCTACAAGGAAGACCAGTTCATATAACTGTTATTCAAATTTACTCAACAAGTGCTAATGACAAAAATGAAGAAATTGAAGACTTTTTTTTTCAACCACATTCTGAAGTCTGAAATTGACCCAACACACAAACAAGATCCACTGATGATTACTGGTGATTTGAATATGAAAATTGGAAAGAAAAAAGGATTGGTAGTTGGAAAATATGGCCTTGCTTGTAGAAATGATATTGGAGATCACGTGGTAGAATGTTGAATGATCAATGACTTATTCATGGCAAGTACACTTTTTCAACAACATAAATCGTGACTATATATGTGGACCTCACCAGATGGGATGCATAGGAATCAAGTCAACTACATTAGTTGAAAAAAGTGAAGGAGAAACTCAATATCATTAGCCAGAACAAGGTTCAGAGCTGACTGTGGAACAGACCATCAATTGCTCATATACAAATA
>NW_006922255.1:0-1084 GCF_000298275.1 Orycteropus afer afer | reverse complement strand
GTCCGGAGGGTGCCACCATTTTGATTGCTTACAAGTGGCTTGATCATTTTGGATATTTGAAGAGACAGTGCTCTCCGAGATTCCAGGGGCTTAAGAACAGGTTCTGCTTGCCAGTAACCCCAAGGACACTCTGGACCTGGAAGACAGAAAAGGTGCAACATTCCGCTTGTTACTCTTATACCGCACAGCCCTTGATGAACGGAGGTGCAGCCATCCCCCACTCCCACCCACCTTCTGGGCCTGCAGGAACTCCATCCCAGTCTGTGTGCTCAGATGGAGCCTGAGTGCCCTGACCTGTCCTCCACCAATTTTTTTTTTCTTTTTCTCTTTCTTTATTATGATGTTTAGTTTGCTTATATTTGTCTGTTTTAAAACTATGATTATTATTAACATTTTCGTCCTTTTTACTACTACTCTTTATTCGTCCCCTCCCAGGTCCTAGTTCACAGCTTTTTTTTCCTTTTCCCTGTTCCTGGTTAATTTTTTTTTTTTAATTTAAATTCTTTTTTTTTTCCTTCCCTTTTTTCTCATGGTTAACCCCATTACTTCTTTTTTCTTTTTGCATTTCTTGCATGTTTTCTACATTATTTTCATTCTCTACCTTTTTTCTCTTAGTGCCCTATCCCCAGATATTGCAGGTTTACTTCTTTTCTTCTTCTTCTTTTTTTTTTTTTTTCCTTTTTTCTTTTTTTGGTTACTGTTCCTATGTGATTACATGGTGTATTTTTTGCCCATGTGCTTTTAGGTTTTTGATAGTTATTCAACTGTAATTTTTCTCTAACTTAGTGTGAGAGAGCAACAGTCCCCATAAGATAAAATTACACCCACACCTCCTGCAACTTCACTTACTGAGCAAGAGCCACCAACTCCTTCTCCACCAAGAGGATAATGATAAAAAACCACCAAGAAGAGCCTGAATCATCCTTGGCTTCTCTTCACAAACAGTTAACAGAGATCTAAATACAAAGCCATGATGCCTCAGAGAAAACAGACCATCAAGGTCCACCCAAAGAAGCAAGATAAAGTGGTAGAAATGAGGGAACAGGATACAGACCCAGAACACATACCTGAGCAATAAGCAGCA
>NW_006922254.1:1235664-1236505 GCF_000298275.1 Orycteropus afer afer | reverse complement strand
CTTTTGTGCGTCCTTTTCTCCTTACTGTGGCCTTACAATGATCAATTGATCCTTTAATCATTCTATAATGTTCTTCCTTGTCTCATATAGTGGTTTTTGTCTTAAAGTCAATTTGATCAGAAATTAAAATTGCCACTTCTGCTCTCTTGCAATTGCCAATTGCTTGATATATCTTTTTCCAACCTTTGATTTTTAGTCTATTTTGGTCTTTGTCTCTAACGTATGTCTCTTGTAGGCAGCATATTGATGGGTTTTGTTTCCTTATCCAATCTGCAACTCTCCATCTCTTGAGTGGTACATTTCAACCATTAACATTCAGTGTAATTATTGACAAGTATGATTCGGTTTGCTATCATTTTGGTATGTGTTTTTTCATGGTGTTGCTGGTTTCTTTGTTCTATATTATTTTCTGTGTTGAGCTCATTGTTTTTATGAAGGCTGGTATCATTTCCTTTGTTGCTGTTGTTTTAGTATTTGCTGGGTATTTGTGCTTGTCCTCTTTTTTATTGTAATATGAAGGTTTATCATTTTCCTTTGAGATTACCCTATGATTTATACTTTTCTCCCTGAGTTTAGAACAGTCTATTCTATCTTGCCACTCTCTTAACTTCACCACTATTTAGAAGTTCTGTAACTGCACAGTCTTTTCCCTCTTTGTTTTGTAGTTGTCCTCACTTGCCAATTGATGTCTCTGGTTCCCTGTTTACAATCTTGAAATCTCATTTTATTTTGGCTATGTCCAAAGCTGTGGTTTCTGGGATATGTCATCTTGTGTATTAACGATCTGTTGATATTTGCTATTTTTGGTTTTCTGATCAAAGTACTCCCTTTAGCATCTCTC
>NW_006922254.1:1226536-1235129 GCF_000298275.1 Orycteropus afer afer | reverse complement strand
TTCAGGTATTTGTCTTCAATCTCATTAATTCTGTCTTCCATTGCATCAATTCTACCCTTTTGCCCTTCCAATGTATTATGTATTTCTAACATTTTAGTATTAATCTTCTGGATTTTTATCTGTAGATTTAGAATCATTTCTAAGTTTTCATTTATTTTGTCATTTTGTTTTTGTATTTTCTTCCAAAATTCTTCTAAGTTTTTTTCTGTGTTTTCTTTGATCTGTCTCTCAATCCTTTGAAGATACCTAAATATAATTCTTTTGAATTGCACAGCAGAGGATTCCAATGCTGCTTCTTCCTCAGGATGTGTTCTGGGTCTGCAACCTCTTCCCTTATTTCTACCACTTTATCTTGCTTCATTGTGTGGACAGTGATGATCTGTTGTCTCCGAGGCATCACTGTATTGTATTAAGATCTCTGCTAATTGTTTGTGAAGAGCAGCCAATGGTGAATCAGGCTCTTCTTGGTGGTTTTTTATCGTTGGCCTACTGGTGGAGAAGAAGGGGCTGGCTCTTGCTCAGTAAGTGAAGTTGTAGGAGGTGTGGGTGTACTTGTATCTTATGGGACTGTTGTCTCCCACTCAGTTAGGCAAAAATTACAATTGAATAACCATCACACATGGGCAAAAAATACACCCTGAAATCACACAGGAACAGTAACTCAAAAGAAGAAAAACTGGAGAAAAGAAAACAGGTAAATATGCAATATCTGGGGATAGGTCACTTAGAGAAAAAAAGGTAAGGAAGGAGAATAATGAAGAAAGAAAACAAACTAGCAACCAGGAAAGAGAAAGAAAAAAAGCAAAATGAAAACAAAAACAAAACAAAACAAAAAAGTAATGGGGTTAATCATGAAAGAAGAAAAAATAAATAAATAAATAAATAAAAGAAGTTATAAACTAAGACCTTTTCAGTCGTGTAGTGCCAGTCTGGAGAGTTATTGGGGTTACTGGAAAGCAGAACCTCTTCTTAAACCCTTGGAATCTGGTAGAGCATTGTCTCTTTAGGTTGTCTCTAGGTGCTTGTTACATGTTGATTAGTTTTGTCTTGCTTTTATGGTTTAATATTTTGAAAAGCAGAAGCTGGAGTGTTTTATCTTATTATTGATCCAGGTGTTTTGGGTCACTCTGCTATTTTCTTTGTGATGGTGGAATCACTGTGTGTAGTGTGGATATGCATTTCTGTTTTTCGTACAGAGGGTTTAAAGTTCGAAGCGTGAGATTTTATGGTAATTGGCTGATTATGGTTTTTTCTATTGAATGAGTGAAGTTATTGGTGGAGAAGTTTGGAGCAGAAGAAGGAAAGCTTGGTGTTGCTAGGGTCGGTTTCTAGGGCTTTGAGCTGGGTATTATTGGTGACTTATTTATTTTCAAGACTGCTGCTGAACCTCAGGAACAATTCTTCTTGTTAGAGGGTCACAAATTTCTACCAATTTCAGGCACATTCAAAGACCCCACCTCCGTGGCTCCACAGCACCAAAGCATGGCTCCAAGGCAAAATTCGTGGGACCAGGCTCAGCTGCAGTTTCTTTGTTCTCCATGCCCCATCTGCCTGCAGTGCTGATGCAATCCAGCCAGACCACCAATGGTCAGCTCTGGAGTTTGTCTGTGATACTGCCCACTTGCAGCACCAAAGATGTGCACAATTTCAGGTGTGTTAGACTCAGCGGAGTACCCAAGCAGGCTCTTATTTATAACATATTTATTTGCTAGACCATGGCTCAATGTCAGGAAAGCATCCTATTGTTAGAGGGTCACAAATTTCTGCCAATTTCATGCACACTCAAAGCCTCCACCTCCATGGCCCCACAGAGCCAAAGTGCAGCTCCAGGGCAAAATTCGCAAGTTCATGCTCAGCTTCAGTTTTTTTGCTCTCCGTGCCCTGTCTGCCTGTGGTGGTGATGCAATCCCTCCCAACCAGTAATGGTCGACTCTGGAGTTTGTCTGCAATACTGCCCACCTGCGGTGCCAAAGATGCGCTCAATTTTAGCTGTGGTGGAGTCAGGGGAGTACCTGCCAGTGATCTGCAGTCCCAATAACCATGGCAAAGAAAAGCACAGTGTCTCCCAGTCTGACTCAAGCCCGATCTGTAATCTGCTGGGAGGGGAGGGAGGTAGCCTCTCTGGCGCACCAAATAAGATCTCCACCTGAGTCTCAGCAATGGTGCCCATGTCCAGCCGCACCCTCACCACCCAAATTACTGAAAAGTCAGCCGCTGGAGACAGATCTCTGCCTAAAAAATCTCCCTGTGCCTTTCTTCCAATTCTGGGCTTCTGTGTTTGGTGCACTCTGATTCAGTGAGCTGTTCAGAGCACCAAAGATCTCAATTCAAACTGTTGTACCTAGTTCTTAAAGTTCTTAGATGCCAGAGGGAAAAATAAATGTGCTGCTCACTGTCGAGACTCCATTTTGAATCTTGTACCCACTTCTTACTTATTGACGTGGTTAGGTTCCACAAACCAGGCCATTATGCAAAAACTGATGTTATGTGAAAATGAAGGATGACAACAGCAGATTATAAAATGAAAGATAATTACTTCATTGCATAACTGCCAAACTACATCATTGCATTACAAGAAAACCAACAAAAACTATGGCTCAGCCAAGCTGACCTATCAACTTAATCATCATAGCTAGCATTATTTTTGCCTAACACCACAGTGTCCATTACTGTCAGGTGTACATTGTTAATGAGCAAAATAGTAAGAGTAGATCTACTATTGTTGTAAATGTGAAATGTTGGATAATGAGATAGTCAATAAGTGAGGAGTAGATGTATATACTTGCCAGACAGGGAGATGTTTTAACAACTGAGACTGTTTGTGTTGGATTCCCAAACAAAGCTTTGTAATTAATTCTGGGCATACTTTTCTCCTCACTCCCCACACACTTAAATGAAGGATTAGGATAGCCTTGTCTCATCACCTTTGAGAAAGTGTTGGCTCCTTTCTTGTATTGAAAAAACTCTTAGGAAAACCTCCAAATGAAGGGAAAGGATCCTTGATCATTTGTATGATACAAACACCCTCTGAAACAATTATCACCAAATTCTCAATATGACCCATCATATCATACTCAAACACTAAACCAGAATGGGGCTGAAGTTTTATTCTTTAAATGGAGGAATTCAAAAGATTCTGCCTAGACTTCTCACAATGGTTTCCTCAGTAGTTTTCAACTTTGTGACTCCTGCGAACACCTCTCATGCCTTGCTTAGATTCAAAATTCAACCAATAATAGGTTCAAATTAAAGATTCAAATTTGATTAAACTATTTCCCAAAACAGCAAAACATATTGACAAGCTACATATTACATTTAAAGAGGGGAGTAGAACTTCCCTATAGGGTCTCCAGGTTTGGAAATCTTTATGGAAGCAGACAGCTTCATTCCGCCCCACCCCCCCATGGAGTTCTTGGTGGGTTCCAATAGCCAATCTTTTGGTTAGCAGCTGAGTGCTTTAGCCACTGCACCACTGGAGCTCCTTATGACATCAAACCAAAACCAAGCCAAACTCAACTGCCAGTGAGTCAATTCTAACTCAGTGCAACCCCATTGAGTTTCTGAGGTAGTAAATCTTTAAAGTAGATTGTCTTATCTTCCTTCCAGGCAGCAGCTGGTGGGTTTGAAGAGCCAACCCTTTAGTTAGCAGTCAAACCCCTTAGGCGCTGCACCACCATAGCTCCTTCCTTGTGACATTAAGGAGATGCAAATTAAAACAACAATGAGATATCACTACAGAATGATAAAATGATTAAAATACTGGCCACACCAAATACTGGTGAGATTCAGAGCAAAAGGAATTATGTATTTTTTGCTGATGGGAATACAATATAGTACAGCCACTTTGGAAAACAATCTGGCAGTTTCTTACAAAGTAAAACATAGTCTTATCATATGGCACAGCAATCATGCTTTGAAGTACTTACCCAAATGAATTAAAAACATCTTCACCCAAAATCCTGCACAAAAATGTTTATAGTACTTTCATTTATAATTGCCAAAATTATCTTTCATTAGGTGAATGGATTAAAACAAACAAACAAACAAAACAAAAAACCTGTGGCACATCCATATAATGGAATAAAAAGAAATGAACTATCAAGCAATTTACTATATAACATAGAGGAACCTTAAATTCATAATGTAAGTGAATGTAATCAGTGATATTAAATGATATGTGTAGAAACTGCTGAACCAGTGCATATTTTGTTGTATATATTCAATAACAACAACAAAATTCTTGAAAAAAATCTTAAAGCTAAGTGAAAGAAAAGGCTAAGTGAAAGAAGCCTGTCTGAAAAATTACATACTGTCTGATTCTAACTATATAACATTCTGGAATCTACTGGTTCCCCAATCTAATATGTCTTTCTTCTTTCTCCCCTACCGTTCCAAAAACACTCTCCTCTCACATCCTCAATTACTCTGAGCTACAGTGATCTCTCCCTTGATACATTCCTGTAGGAATTATGACCCATCCCTAGCCATTTTTTAGTTATGTCTATCTTTTCTACCCAACCAGGATTCCTGCTCTGGAAATAATCTGTTATTGTTACTAGCTGTGTGAAAATATTTTCTCTCATAGACCTGTAATAATTGACAATCACTCTGCCTAATGAATGAGTTGTAAAAGAAAAGCTAGGGAATATGATGTGGCTAGTAATATAAGCTAAGAAAGAGTTGCTCATTTCTGGGGCACTGGGGAATATGTATCAACTCTGCTTGTCCATCAGGACTGGCTATGTAAGTTGTGGAACTCAGTGCAAAATGAAATTGTGAGGCCCTTGTTTTAAATGCGGGGGGAAATGTGCTATTAAAATGTTTTCCTTTCTTCTATTGTTTCTCTCTATCTCAACCTGCCATGATGTTTTTAAATTGCCATTTAATTTCTTGATTCCTTGGGCAGAAGGACATTCTCAGAGTGAATGTGCTCACCAACTTCCAGGTTTCCCCTCCCTTCAGACATAGTACCCCAGCTGGGCATAAGGAAGTTGAGCCAGACATCTCTTCTCACCAGGCCTCCACCCCAAACCTTGGCAGACAGGCAATCCCCAAGGACATTGCAACTCCTGCATTGGAACATGCAAGGTATTTGGATCAGTGTGAATCTAGAAACTCACCCCACTGATTTGCCTGATGTACACACCATAGTGTTGCCAGCCTGAGTTGGCACCTCCTGCCTCCATGCCCCACTTTTTGGTGCCCAAGTCTGACTGTGACCTTCCCCAGGCCTGAACCTAGACTCCTATTAGGGAATAGAAGCAGAGGATTGGGTGGCTAAGAACCTCCCACAGGGAGGCAGGGAGTCTGGATGAAGGTAAGCCGAGGTTGCAACCTCCCACATATGCTTCATTGTCCCATCAACTTCACATACAAAACACAAATTCAAAGGTAAAATTATTAATAATTCAAGATAGTAACCTGCAGAGTATTAAACCCCAAATATGAAGCTCTTCTGAACATGGGACGCTCCGTGATTCCTGGGTCTTGCTGATCACTGAGCTTAGAAACAGAACTCCTTCAGGCAAGATGACAGAAGGCTAGAGGTAGGATCCAGCAGCATAGAAACAGGAAATGAATGAAGTCAGCACCTCTTTGTTGGAGTGGGTGGCAGCCAAAGGCCCATCCCTTAGCACCTCAGATCACAAGGGCTCTATGGAAAGCAGTTTCAGAAGGAGTCTGTGTTAGTTTATGATAGGTACTGTAGCAAATTACCAAATGTTTAGTGGCTTAAAACAACACACAAATTTATTATCTTACAGTTCTGGAGATCAGAAGTTCTAAATGAGTCTCATTGGGCTAAAATCAAGGTGTGATCATGGCTATGTCCCTTCTAGAGGCTGTAAGGGAGAATCTCTCTCCTTGCCTTTTAGAGGGTCCCCACTTTCCTTAGCACATGGACTCCTTCCATCTTCAAGGTCACAATGGTGGGTCATGTCTTTCTTGTATTACATCACACTGATGCTGATTTTTTACTCCCTTCTACTTTTAAGGGCCCTTGCAATTAAATTGGGACTGCCTGGATAATACAGGATAATACCCCTATGTTCCAGTGAGCAGACTAGTAACTTTAATTCCTGTGCAAGCTTGACTTAATCCTCTGTCATATAATCTAACATATTCACAAATTCTGGGGATTGGGATGTGAATATTCTCAGCCTACCACAGGTACTTAGCAAGAGAAGATAAGAAGTTTATTTTGCCATAACAGAAGAACTCTGGTAGGTGGGAATGTTGGGGCAACAGCAAGGCCCAAGACAACACACAGGAAGCTTGTGGAGCTATCCAGGACCAAGAGGCAGATTTAGGATTATATCCAAAAGTCAATAATCAAGTCCTAGGAGGGGCTATCAACTATCCTGAGAGACAACACCTAGCAGAACAGATAATGACCTCCCTAGATAAAAATGTAAAGTGACAAGACAGTGACTCAGGAACTTAAAATCACTATTAGCCCAAGATTTGAAGTACATCTGAATATACTTGAATATTTGAAGTCTAACAGCCATAGTCTATTCATTTTAATATGGCTTCTAACTTTGTTCTATCCTCATTGTAATTTCTATGTGTTATAAACAATAACAAAAACAAATCTCACTAAAATCTGGGATTGTCAATCTTGACAAAGACTAAGAGAGAAGTTGAGAAGTTGAGAGTGTGTGGTTTATTCTGCAGTGAATCAGAGGACAAATGGAGCCAAATAGAAGGAAAGATATATATATATTCCACCATCCCGGGGGGCTGAAAGAAGAAAAGGAGCCAATCTCTAAGAACAAAGGGTCCATATGCCTTGGCATCAGTCAATAAAGAATTACAAAAACATTGTCCTTTTAAATTCTAGAACAGATCACCAGCACTTTAAATTTCCAGTGGAAGCCATTTGCATTTGATATTCCAATGGCTTTGTCCCCACAGCCACATCTTATTTCTTACACCTCCCTCAAACACACATACACCTCTCAAAACTTGATGAGAGCATGGAGTTTTTAACTTCTCCTTGTGATTTCTTAAGTATACTTTCTATCACAGACCTTGAACACTGCATAATAATTGCTCATTTACATTTCTCTCCCTCCCTAAATAGTGGCTTTCTGAGAGGAGAGAGAGGCTTTTTTTTTTTTTTTACATATTCCCAGGACCTGGAATATAGCAGGTGTTTATAAAATATTCAGTGAATAAATAATGATAACACAAAGAATATTTTAACAAAGTAAAATCATTAATACAATTATAAAATAATCCCATGCCAAATATTTTATTTAACTTGTTAATTAATGAAGGAGTAAGTAAACTGTTAAAATATTACAGCTTCTTCAAAAATAGTTCAAAGAGAAGAGACAAAGGCCATGAAATTAGTTTATGAATCATGGATACTAAACTTTTTCCCGGGGATACGGGGTGGAGTGAAGAAAGAGAGAGAGAGAAAAAAAAAAAAAATCACTACCGTCGTATCGGTTTCAACTGGTAGTGATCCCTCTTTGGGTTTCCGAGGTGGTATCTCTACGAAAGTAGATTGCCCAGTCTCTCTTCTGAGGAGTGGTGGGTAGGTTTGAATCACCAGCCTTCTGGTTAGCAGTCAAGTGCCTTAGGCACTACGCCACCAGAGCTGCCGAAGAAAGGGAGCAGGGGAGAAAAATGTGGGGTTTGAGGAAAATCAACTGTTATCCACCAGACAGAATTTATTTGTATGTCTACAGTTAAGGAGTTTTCATTGTGCTATCATTTAATTACAATTTACAGAGTTGTAAAATAGCTCGAAAACATTGAAAGGTGTAGATACCATAGAATCAAATAACTCAGAATGATGTGCTCTAGACTATCATTTTTCACTGATGATAATCAGTAACCTTCTTAGCCAATCTCCATTTTCTTTTTACAACTTTTCTTGAGAGTGTCTTTTCTTTGTGTTCATAATAATCTCAAAGAAAGATTATTCTTTACCACAAAATAAGGCTCTCATTAGGTTTGGTCTGATTGTTCCATAGGTGCCACAAGAGTATTATTTAACCATACAGGTCTTCTTGAGATTGCTTTGGACAATCCAGAGCCAGCTACTCAGCTTTGAACAATTACTCACCAAAACTTAAAACCAAACTCACTGCCATCGAGTCAGATCCAACTCATAGTGACTCCTCCTTGGGCTTCTGAGGCAGTATCACTACAAACATAAATTGCCTAATCTTCCTTCTCAGGAATGGCTGTTGTTGTTAGTTATGTGCTGTGGAATCGGCCCCGACTCATAGCAACTCTTCCTTGGGTTGCTGAGGCAGTATCACTACAGAAGTAGATTACCCAAACTTCCTTCTGAAGAGTGGCTGGTGGGTTTGAACTGCCAGACTTCTGGTTAGCAGTCCAGTGCCTTAGGCACTATGCTACAGGAGCTCTCACCAGCCTTCTGGTTAACAGTCAAATACCTTAGGCACTACGCCACCAGAGCTCCTTGAACAATTACTAAGGCCACAAACTTATCTTCTGATTGGAGTTTTCATAAGGACTGTTAAAATCTTCTAGAATTTGCTACCCAATGCTAGGACATCAAATCCAAGAAACTCTCCCAGAGGCGGGGCAAGATGGTGGACTAGGCAGAAGGATT
>NW_006922254.1:1189872-1194690 GCF_000298275.1 Orycteropus afer afer | reverse complement strand
ATTATCTTCTGTGTCTGTGTTAATTGGTTTCCCTTTTCTTTGTTGAAGAGGGTCTGTGCAATCCTTCTGCCTAGTCTGCCATCTTGCCCCGCAGTGTTCATGGACTTCTTTTAATTTTCTTCAGCTTCAACTTGAATTTGCATCTGAGCAATTATTGGTCTCTTCCATAGTATATCCCTGGCCTTACTCTGACTGATGATATTGAGCTTCTACATCATCTCTTTCCAGAAATGTAGTCAATTTGATTATTTTGTTTTCCATCTAGTGAGGTTCACATGTATGATAACCATTTTTGTTGTTGAAGAATGGTATTTGCAAAGAACAAGATATTAAACACACTGCTGTCAAGTTACACCTGACTCATAGCAACCTCACTTTGAGTTTCCAAGGTGGTATCACTGCAGAAGTAGAT
Organism: Orycteropus afer afer; assembly: GCF_000298275.1. Taxonomy (NCBI): domain Eukaryota; kingdom Metazoa; phylum Chordata; class Mammalia; order Tubulidentata; family Orycteropodidae; genus Orycteropus; species Orycteropus afer. The sequence continues at coordinate 1,194,278 of NW_006922254.1, read as the reverse complement.
TGCCCAAACATCCTTACAAGGAGTGGCTGGTGGGTTTGAACTGCCAGCCTTCTGGTTAGGAGTCAAATGCCTTAAGCACTACAATACCAAAATTCTATCATAAGATGTCTGGCATAATTTGTTTAACCAAGGCTATATTTCCCAACTTCTTATTCTTCTTTGTTTCCAACTTTCAAATTCCAATCACCAGGAATTATCAATTTATCTTGATTGCATGTTTGTTCAATTTCAAACTGCATAAGTTGGTAAAAATCTGCAATTTCTTCATATTTGGCATTAGTGTTTGGTGAATCTACTTCCATAGTGATATTGCCTCAGAAACCCAAGGAAGGGTCACTTGAGTCGGATCCAACTCAACAGCAGTGAGTTTGGTTTTGGTTGGTTTGGATTAATACATTTGAATAACAGTCATATTAACTGATCTTCCTTGTAGGTGGATATATGTCCTAGACTGGGTTCTCTGGAGAAGTAAAACCATCAATATATTGAATATGTATATATATATGTATATATGTGTATATATATATATACACACACACACATTTAATATATATACATATATAGTGTATATATAGATTATATAATATATATATATATATATATATATATATAGTGTATATATGTATATATTGTGGATACACACACACACATATATATGGGAGAAAGAGAGAAAAAGAGAGAAAGTAAAATTTTTCTCAGGGAAATGGCTCACACTGTTGTCATTGTTTGCCATCAAGCCAGCTCTGATTCATAGAGATCCTATGTACAATGGAACTATCCTAACTATCCTATGTACACACAGTTGTAGAGGCTGGCAATTCCCAAGTTCATGGGTCAAACATCAAGCTGTAGGGGCTGACAATCCCAAGATCAGCGGGAAGTATAGCAGGCTCCTGGCTTTGGTGGATGATGAATCCAAGATTGGTAGGTAAAATGGCAGATTTATGGCTCATAGGCTGCAAAGGCAACAAACCCAGGATTACCAGGCAATATGGCAGGACACTAGTGATGAACTAGATGCAGGATGCAGATGCAGCAGAAAGCAAGATAATTTTCCCATAAATTCCATATGTATATATTGGAAGCAGGCCACATCCCTGAGGAAACTCCTTTCCAACCGATTGGCTGGTCATAGTATAGTCATCATAGAGGTGATTAAACTCTATCTGATCACATGGTAGACATTACTATATCACAACAGCTTAAACCACTTAGAATCATGGTCCAGCCAAGTTGACACCCAAACTTATCTATCACAGTATAATATACTATCCCTGGCAGCATTGTATTTCAGGATAGCTCTTGCAATGTTTTTCTTGACCATGAATGTGACATCATTCCTCTTCAATCTATCATTTGCAGCAGAGTATACCATACCCCAAAAAAAACAAACTCACTGCCATCGAGTCAGATCTGACTCACAGCGATCCCTCCCTGGGTTTCTGAAGCAGTGTCACTACAGAAGTAGATTGCCAAACCTTCCTTCTGAAGAGTGTCTGGTGGGTTTGAACCACCAGCCTTCTGGTTAGCAGTCAAATGGCTTAGGCACTATACCACCAGAACTCCCAGAGTAGACCATATGAGTATCCAATTCAAAACGGCCAATACTGGTCCATTTATTTGTTGGGTCAATTGAGATCTGTGTATGTGCCTATACCAAAAAGAAATGATCCAACATAATATGCTCAATTAAATGGCCAGTACTGGTCCATTTAATTTCATGAACAGCTAGAATATAGATCTTTGTGTGTTCTATTTCATTTTTTATGACTTCCAGCTTTTCCAGATTTATACTTTGTACATTCCATGTTCTAATTATTAATGGCTGTTTGCAGCTGTTTCTTCTGGTTTTGAGTTGTGCCACTTTAGGAAATGAAGGTCCCAAAAGCTTTACTCTATCTATGTCATTAAGTTGGACTCTATTTTGAGGAGGCAGCTCTTCCTCAGTTATGTTTTTACAGACTTCCAATCTGAGCAGCTCATCTTCTGACACTGTATCAAACAATGTAACACTACTATCCATAAAGTTTTCACTGTCCACTTTTTTTTTTTTTTTTTAAGAAGTAGATTGCCAGTCCTTCTTCCCATTCTGCCTTAGTCTGGAAGCTTCAGTGAAACCTGTCCCCTATATTTTACCTTTGTTATATTTGAAATGCCAATAGTATAGCTTCCAGTATCATAGCAATACACAAGCCACACCATATGACAAACTGACAGATGTGTGTAAGTTGTACACCTGTAAAAAGTTGAATTCACAAGAGTTGGATGATAGATATTTTTACAATAATAACAACAAAGAAGCTGCTCAATCTTCTTATATGCAAGCAAACCACTTATGGGATTTAGTTCTTTGGTTTGGAGGTTTAGGGTCATGGTGTCATGAGATATCCCAGTAAAGTAGCCTAATATCATGTTCAATGTTTCTGTTCTATCTCCTATTTCATTTTTGGTCTCAAAAATTTTCAAGCAGCCATCCAGGGCACAATAATTGGTTTCTATAGTTCTGGAGGAACAGAGGAAGAATCCTGATCAAAATGGAAAAATGAAGAGCAGAATTTCTTATTTTCATGGTATCCAGACTTTCTGGAGCCATGGAGGTCGGATGAACCCATAAAATTATTACCCTAAGACAGTCCTTAATCCTTAATCCAAAAATATCTCTGAAGTTCTCTTCAAACCAAACACTAGTTTAGCTTAACTGGTAAAGAATGTCAGCCTTGAGGATTATGTTCTCTTCAAGTCTATCTATCTGGGTTCTACTTGGCAGTAGCAACTTGAGTTATTAGATAGGAACCTTAAGGGAAGTGAGCTTATGTTAATAGGGGAGGAACCACTCAGGAAATCAGAGTGAGAATAGTTGCACAACTGAAAGAATGTAATAAAGTTTACTGACTCTACATTTAGAAGCTATTGAATTGGTATGTGTTTTTCTGTGTATGTTCTCACCAACATCAACAACAAAATAAATACTTTAAAAAAATCTACAAAGACTATCATTAAACCTTACTTTCAAAGAAGTCAGTAAATGTTTCGAAGAAGTCAGTTTTATTTATTAAAAATGAACATATTTTTTATAAAATAAAAAGGTCTTTGAGATACAAAGTAATTTGAGACAATGCATACAGGTAGGTGATGATGTAGGTGGAAAATCAATTGTCCCTTCACTGTATAGAATTTATTTGCATGTCCACCAACAAGAATTATTCACATTTCTACAGTTAACTACAGTTTATAAAGTTTTAAAATAGCTCAAATAGAGCTATGAATGAAATGAAAAGCAATGAAAGTTGCAAACCCCATAGAATCAAAGAACCCAGAAAGGTATGCTTTAGACAACACAGTTTATCATCGTTGATACCCAATAATATCTTTATTCCATTTAACAGAGTTTTCCAGTTTTTTCCTTGTCAATTAATTACATTTATTTAGTGCTTTACAGGTGCCAGTCAGGCACTCTTTCATATGCTCTACCTTTTCTGTTTAATTTCCACAATAATCTTATGAAGCTGTGCTATCATTATCTCTATTTTAAGGAAAGAAAGAAAGAAAGAAAAGAAAACTGAGGGGCAGAAAATTTCAGTAGCTTGTCCAAGGTTATAGAACTTTTTAATGGTGGATCTAAGGTTTGTAACAAGAAATGAGATTCCAGATTTCTCATTCTTAGCCACTATACTATACTTTTAAAATACTTGAGCATCAGTACTTTAAAAGTCACTCTTTATTTAATGGCCATCATATTATCTTACACCAGTTGCTTTGCAACTCTGTTTTTCCTTGAATGTAAAAACTGAAATTCAAAAATCCCTCAAGGGATTGTGACCCTTATATGCATGGTAGAGCCAAATCAAATTGAAATAATCTCCCAAATAGTGAATCTCACTGTCACTCATTCAGAGTGTTTCTAAGATTATCTTCCATGACATAAAGATTCAGTTTGTTAAAATGCTAAATCAACTACTTTCTTGCTCTATGATCTTGACAAATAACTTGGCTTCTCAAACTTCTTTCTAGCAAAATAGAAATAATAACACCATTCTTACAGGTGAAAGAAAGCCTTCAAATGTCCCTAGGCCTCACGAGCCCAGATAAATAAATAAGATCACATCAGTGTTAATATTCAAACTTCACTAACTCAAGGCCCCCACCAAATCATCAGACAAGTCAGTCTCTGAGTTGACTTTAGGCTCAACATGTAACTAAATCTCTCAATATGAGATACACACAAACACAGCATACACAGATAAATACAGCTAGAATCTACAAAACCAAATATATATATATGTTGCTATGTGCCGTCGAGTCGGCCCCGACTCATAGAGACCCCTTCTTGGGTTTCCGAGGCAGTATCACTATGGAAGTAGGATTGCCCAACCTTCCTTCCGAGGAGTGGCTGGTGGGTTTGAACC
>NW_006922254.1:1187384-1189772 GCF_000298275.1 Orycteropus afer afer | reverse complement strand
CCAGCCATCTGGTTAGCAGGCAAGTGTCTTAGCCACTATGCTACCAGAGCTCCCAAATATATATTTGTTGTTGTTATGTCCCATCAAGTCAGTTCTAACTCATAGTGACCTTTTGTGCAACAGAATAAAACACTGCATGGTTGTGTGCCATCTTCACAGTTATGAAGCTGAAAAATAGCTCATATACAATGAAAGTTGCAAATGCCCTAGAATCAAATAACTCAGAAAGGTATGCTTTAGACAACAGAGATTGTCATTGATGATATCAAGTAATATCTTTATTCCACTTCGAACAGCTTTCTATGACAATGAATTACATTCATTTTGGGTTTTCTCTGTGCCAATCAGGCATTCTTTCAAATGCTTTACCTATTCTATTTAATAATACACATATATATGCTAAATAAGTTGTTGCTGTTAGTTGCCGCTGTTGTCAATTGCAACTACTCATGGTGATTCCAGGTGTGCAGAGCAGAATAACTCAATACGGTTCTTAAGAGTGTGATCTTTCAGAAGCATATCATCAGGTCTGTATCCTAAAACACCTTTTAATAGCTTCGAACCACCAACTTTTTGGCTAGTAGGCAAGACCTTAATTGCTTGTGCCACCCAGGAGCTATGCTAAATAAGTTGTAGCTGTCATTTTTATAGTTTTTAATAGCACCTCATACCAGAGTGCAATAATATTTTAATAATCTTATAATTTGTGGATTTTTCTGGCTAACCTGCACCTATTTAGAATGGGAAACCTAAGGCAACGATTTTTGAACTGGAATATGCATATTCTGGGGATCAAGAGAAAGGTGGGGCACACTTCCCAATGGACAATCAAGCACCTAACAGTTTTAAGAAAATCAATTTCCAGATCCCCAATTTCCATATGTACTCTACTAATATTGTACCTGTACAGGAGGTTGAGGCCCTCCTTCCCATCACCCCTCAGAAAGCAGCTCCACTACTGTCTTGCATTGGTGCATTGTTTCCAAGCGATATTAACAACCTGGGTGCTTAAGAGATCAAGTAAGTCAATGACTCTGATGGTTGCTTCATAAATCCTTTAAGTCAAGATGGTTTACAATTCTCTTTTTACCCCAACACAAATGAAGGCAATATTTTCTTGTAGCTAACATATGATTTTTAAATATATATATATATGGAGTTAGAGTTAAGATGGTGAACTAGCAAGTTTATTCCCGCCTTTCCTCCACAAGAAGGACCAAGGAAACAAAGAAAAACAGATACAGATAATATTCCTGGAACCCTGAGCTTCAAACAAAAAAAAAAAAAAAAAGAAGAACATATATCAAGCACCAACTAGAAAAAATATGAACAAAAGCAGCAAACAAAGAGATATACTGGTGCCTTCCCAGCTGACCTGGAACAATAAGACTATTTTGAATCAACTTCATGGAATCCCTAATATGTCAGAGACACAGTGCAGACAAATCTGGAATGAAGCAAGATGAGCAGAACATGTGCTAGATGTAAGGAAGGGAAGTTCAAGAAAGTAGGTTAGAACTGCAGACACTCAAGCAACCACAGAACAGGGAGGGAACATGTAAATAGGGATAGAATTACTCACCAGCTGTGGTCTCTGATTATTTGGATAGGAGATCCAAGTGGTGGGGAAGGCATGTGGGATGGCAACTGGAGATGCTGGACTCCAGGCAGCATTCTTCTTACTTGATTCAAGGCAGCAATCAGACAACTGGCTGTACTCATGCAGTGCACCTGTGACCACACCAGTGACCAGTGATGGGAAAAGTGCACTCTCCCCCTTACCTCACACACCCTTTTGGTGACTAAACCCACCCTGACTCAGCCAGCAGCTGGAGATGTTGCACTCACTTCCCCTCCTCTGCCTGGTGGTCTGCCCAGCCCATCTCCTTCTCATAAACTCTTGTTTCTCTCTCTGCTCCCTCAGTAGCCTTCAGCACATTGTTACAAATTAAATACTGCATGCATGCTGCTTCTGTGATCAACAAGGCACATTCTTACAGGCCACACAATGTGCACTTGCATCTCCATGGTCAGCAATACACATTCCTATAGATTATGTGCTGCACTCACTCCTATAGGTCATGCCCTGCATTCCTGTTGATTCTGCACTCAATAGTACACACTGCCACAGAAGGAATATGAAATGACTGCCACTTCCATGGACAGTGACACATATTCTCACTATCTCCATGGCTGATGGCATGTGCTCCCATGGCTTGGGCACCATGCTCCTGCCACCTCCAAGGTGGGCAATGAGTGTTTATGCCTGCTAATGCACCCCTTTTTTTTTTTTTTTTCTTTTTTAAATTTTATTTTATTTAGATTTGGGTGAAGATTTACAGAGCAAATTCACTCTCAATACAGCAGTTCACATATACTTTGTCTCAT
>NW_006922254.1:1177442-1179994 GCF_000298275.1 Orycteropus afer afer | reverse complement strand
AAATTCTTCTGCTAGTTGGGGTTTAGTCTACTTCTGAATCCTTCTCTTCAAGGCTCAGGGGTCCAAGAATAACTTCTGTGTCTGTGTCAATTGGTTTTCCTTTTCTTTGTTGAAGAGGGTCTGTGCAGTCCTTCTATCTAGTCTGCCATCTTCCGCTCCCCTGCACCCCTTTTCTTTTTTTTTTTTTCTTTTCATGTCCTCCTTTTCATTTTCTATTTTCTCTTTTTCTTCTTTCTCTCTCCCCTCATTTTTCAGCCCCATCAGGAGGCAGAAAGTGACCATGTCCATACTATGCACCTGCACTCACCATCCTTTCCACTCTACCCAGGGAGAGAATAAGAATATCTTCTCCAACAGTACTGGATCGATGACTGACAGAGGTTAGCACGCACCCACCCCACCCTCTTCTACTCTACATGACCAGTGAACAGAGCCTTATACCCACACTTCCACACACTACCAAATCTACTCAGAGACAGTTGATGAGCACCTCAGTGCTGCCAAACTAGCAACCAGGTAGCATACCCTCTCTGCCCACCTACATATATAAAAGTTCAACAAAGCAAAAAGACAAAGTGAAGCAAACATATAATCAACAAGTAAACACAATAAGGCCACAATGTCTCAGAGAGAATAGGTTGCATCAAATCACACACACACACACACACACACACACAAACACACAAAACAGAACAAGATGGCTCAAGTTAGTGAGATGGAAAAATCTTTCAGAGGAAAAACAGGTAATGGGTCTGACTACCTGATGAGAAATTAAAAAAAAAAAAAATGTATTTAAGATCCTTCAGCAAATTAAGAAAGAGATCAAGGAAAACACAGACAAAACCAAAGAAATCATGGACAACAGAAGGAGAATACAGACAAGACTTTAGAATTTAGAAAAACAACACAAGAATAAATTGGTGGAATAAATAGACATTTGAAACCATTGAAAAAAGGAAATAGAAATCTAGAAGATTAATACTAAAATTGCAAAAACAGATTACACATTGGAAAAATTTAAAAAAATAGAACTGAATCAATGGAAGACAGAATCAGCAAAATTGAAGACAAATGTCTTAATATATTAACATTAATGTTAGAGGAACAATCAGAAAAAAAAGTGAAGAAAAATTAAGAATTATGTTAGACAACATTAAGAGGAAAACACACGTGACTGGAATTCCAGAACAGGAAGAGATCCTTCTCTGGGCCCCCAAAAAAAGCACAAAGAAAATTGTTGTGGATTTGCTGGCACAAAACTTCCCCAACATCATGAAAGACAAGAAAATATCCATTAAAGCAACATGATGAACTTCAAGTAGGATAGACCTCAAAAAAAAGTCACCAAACATTGTTCTACATCGTAATTTGGTGAGTAGTGACTGGGGTCTTAAAAGCATGTAAGCAGCCATCTAAGATGAAACAATCAGTCTCTCCTGATCTGGAGCAAAGGAGAATGAACAACCAAAGACACATGGAAAAGTTAGTCTAAGAGACTAATAGACCATGCGAACCTCAGCCCAAAAGACCATGAGACAAGATGGTGCCTGGCCACCACTGTCAACCACTCAGAAAGGGAATCAAAATAGGAGATGCTTAATAGAATAGAAGAAAAATGTGGAACAAAACTCAAAGTCAAAAAAAGACCAGGCTTAAGGGTCTTATAGAGACTGGTGAAACCCCTGAGACTATACTCCCTAGTCTTCCTTTAGGCCTGGATTATAACTCACTCCCATGGCTTCCAGCCAAACAATAGACAGGCATATAAGGTGAACATTTACACCAGATAGTTACCCTCCTTAGAGCAATCAAGCATGGGCAATGTGAAGGGCAATATTTGCATAGGGAGATAGCTCAGAGGGCAGGAATGCATAAGAAAGAAGCACATAGGGAAAAGGAAACCATAGGGAGGAACTGTGGAGAGAGTTATTATATTATGTACATTTCAATCAATGTCATGAAACAAAATTTGTATGAACTGTTGTATGGGAATGTATTTGCTTTGTAAACTTTTACCCAAAACACAATTAAAAAGAAAAAAGAAAGTCACCAAATCAAACCTTCAAAAATCAAAGAAAAAGAAAGAATTCTGAGAGCAGCTCAGGAAAACAAAATGTTACCTACAAAGGAGAATCAATAAGATTAAATTGTGACTTTTTAATTGAAACTAAATAGGCAAGAAGGCATTGGGATGACATATATAAAACCATGAAAGAAAATAAATTACCAACCAGAAATTATGTATGTAACAAATTAAACCTAAAATTAGATGATGAAAGTAGGTCATTTCCAGGCAAACAGAAATTAAGGGAATTTGTAAAAACTAGAACTCCATAAGAAGAACTAGAGGGAGTCCTTCAGACAAAGAACCAACAATGTCAGATGATAACCTGAGATTAAGACACATGGTAACATCACCTGTAAACCAACCCAGATAAAGAATTTTCAAAAATAAAATAAACCTACAAGACTGAAAACAGAGAAACAGAGACATCAATCTGTAAATGGCACATCAAAAAAAAAAAAAAAAAGAGGAATAAGTGGTGTAGTTA
>NW_006922254.1:1175096-1177342 GCF_000298275.1 Orycteropus afer afer | reverse complement strand
AACCTAACTTGGTATATAAACATTTACCTAAACCAGAATATTAAAAAAAAAAAAAAAAAAAAAAGAGGAATAAGTGGTGTAGTTACAGGACATCCAAATGGAAACTAAATCAAGATATTATCAAACAGACTTCCACCAAGATGATGGAATAGGCAAACAAGCTACATGGCCCTCTGCAGCAAAGAAATGAGAAACAAATTGAAACTGATACAGAAGATAATCCTGGAACCCTGAGCTTTGAAAGAAAGAATACAGATGTGGATTAAATAACAACTAATAGAAAAACCTGAATTAGAACAGTGAATAAGGAGACAGATGGAGCTGTGGAGTGTTGGCTGTTTTGATGGCATGGCCAATATTCATATTTATAAGTGATGTTGTGATCCAAGCAGGAACCTAAGAACCAGCTCTATTGGCCAAGGAATGCATGGACAACTGCACTGGTGACAGAAAGAACTAGAAAGGAAAACAGAAGCAGACAAACAGAGTGGTGGACTGCCAGATGTCCTGAGGGTGCAACCATTTTGAAAATTTGCAAGTGGCTCCACCATTATGAATATTTGAAAGTCATGTTCTGATCAGGGCAGCAACCTAAGAATAAGTGCAGCTTGCTAAGGAGAGCAAGGACAATGGCACTGGAGGCTGATGACTTGAAAGGTGTGATTGTCTCCTTGTTATTCTTATACCCCACACCCTTTTGGTGAACAGAGGTGTGCCAATCCCCCATCTCCATTTACTTTGTGGACAGGCAGGAATTCCATCCCAGTCTGTGTGTCCTGACACAACCTGGGTGCCCTGTCTTGTTCCCCACTCCCAAAATTTTTTGTTTGTTTATTTTAAAATTATTCTTTTATTCTTCCTCCTTCCTTTATTTTATTTTTGTTTTCTCTTTATCTTCCTTTATTATTTTTTTTTCTCTCCCATTTTCCTGGTTACCTTCCTTTTTCTTTCTTTTCTTCTTTTAGTTCTCCCATCCCTTGTTTTCTTCCCTCATTTTTCTCATTTTCTCTTTACTGGTCTTTTACTATTGTTCTTTTCTCTTCTTGCCCCCTCCCCAGATTATTTTTTTCTATTTATCTTTTATATCTTTTGTTAATATATTTTTTAAATTTTTTGTCTCGTTTATTGCCTTTCTTTTCTGTGTGTGTGTGTGTGTGATTGTTCCTGCTTGCTTATGCTGTTTGTGTTTTTGGTTCTCTTGTTTTTATTTCTTTGATGATTTTTCAAAAAGTTTATGTCTAACTGACTGGGAGACAGCAACGGATCTCACACAACCCACTGAAAGAGCACCACCAATTGCTTCTGCACCAACCAACCCTCCACTCCTCTTCATAAACAGCCAATAGAGATCTCTGTACACACTCTCCTTTCCTATCACATCCACCAGGAGACAAGTGGTGAGAGCTTAAGTGCTGCCAACTAGTGAATAGAAGACCACAGTACCCTGCTCACACAGATATATAAAAACAAAATAAAAAAGAAAAAATTAAAAAAAAAAACTTCATTGATTCACACAAATATATAAACACCACTTAAATATAAATACAACGAAGTCACAATGTCTCAGGGACAACACACCATGCCAGTCCACACAAGAAAGCAAGATAAAGTATTACAAAGAAGGGACTAGGATATAGATCTAGAAAATATTACTGAGGAAGAAGCAGTATTGGAATTCCCTGATAAAGAATTCAAAGGAATTATATTTAAGTACTTTCAATGGAATGAGAGCTATATCAAGGAAAACACTGACAAAATTAAGGAAGACACAGAGAAAAAGGTCTATAATAATGTAGGAAAAGCAATACAAAAACAAGCTAACAAAATAAACAAAACATTAGAAATGACAAAAAAATAGAAATCCAGACGATTAATACTAAGAGTTCAGAAACAGATAGCACATTGAATAAGCAAAGGAGTGTAACTGAATCAATGGAAGACAGAATTAATGAGATTAAAGACAGATATCTCTATAACACTTTGTTAAGGGATCAATCGGAAAAAGAAAAGGATCAAAACAAAATAAAGAAAGCTTAAGATTCATATGGGATATCATCAAGATGAATAACCTATGTGTAATCAGAATTCCAGAACAGGAGGAGACAAATACAACAGAGAAAATTGTCGAAGATTGGTTGGAAGAGAATTTACCTTATCTAATGAAAGAACCTTATGAATAGCAAAGAAACACTGTTTGGTACATTACCGCACAACTTTAGGAATAGTCCGTTTAGGCTAAAAGGCTC
>NW_006922254.1:1143855-1172372 GCF_000298275.1 Orycteropus afer afer | reverse complement strand
GATTGATACGGTGGCTGCGATGATGGGCTCAAGTATAGAAGGGATTGTGGGGCTGGCGCGGGATAGGGCAGTGTTTCGTTCTGCTGTGCATGGGGTCGCTATGAGTCAGAAACGACTCGACGGCACTTAACAACAACAACAACAATGAAAGAAGAGAATATATCTATTTAAGAAATTCAGCATACCCCAAATAGAATAGACCCCAAAAGAAAAATACTGAGATATAGCTTAATCAAACTCACCAAAACTGAAAACAAATGAAAGCAGCTCAAGAAAAAAGAAAAATTATCCACCATGGGCAACCAATAAGACTAAGCTCAAATTTCTCAACAGAAACAATGTTATGTTAAACATAAAATCCTGAAAGAAAAAAATTGCCAACCAAAAATTATATACTCAGCAAAATCATCCTTTACATATGATGATGAAATTAAGACATTTTCAGATAAACAGAACATAAGGGAATTTATTAAAACTGGACACACCTTATAAGATACGCTAGAGAGGGTCCTTTGGACAAAGAACCACAACAACAGACAACAACTAATGATTAACACACATGATGACATAACCCAGAAACCAACCCAGATACAGTAGTATCCAAACTAAAATAAGCTTACAAGACTGTAAACAGGGAAGCTGAGACATCTATTGTTAAACAAGGACAACTACAAACCAAAAAGAGGGAATAAATTCTATAGGTACAGAATTCCCAAATGAAAATTTGTCAAGACAATTGCAAGATAGAACAGATTGTTCTGAACTTGGAAAGAAAATTATAAATCACAGGGAAACCTCAAGGAAAAATAACAGACCTTTGCATTGAAATAAAAACGAGGAGAGGCACAAACACTTAGCAAATACTGTAACAATACCAAGAAAGGAAATGATACCAAAATTCATAAACAAAATGAGTTCAGCACAGAAAATTATTTGAAACAAAGAAATCAGCAACACATTAAAAAACACAAATAACAAAATGACAGCAACAAATGCATACCTGTTGATAATTACACTGAATGTAAATGGATTAAATGCACTATTCAAGAGATGGAGAGTTACAGACTGGATAAGAAAACATGACCTATCAATATAGTGTCTACAAGAGACTCACCTTGGACACAGAGACAAAAATAGACTAAAAATCAAAGGCTGGAAAAAGATATACCAAGCAGATAGCAATGAAAAAAAAAAAAAAAAAAAAGCAAGAGTGGCAATATTAATTTCTAACAAAATAGACTTTAATACAAATACCACCATAAAAGACAAGAAGTGACATCATACAATTATTAAAGGATGAGTTGAATAATAGGATATAACCATAACAAACATCTATGCATCAAATGAAAGAGCCCCAAAATACATAAAGTGGACTTTAACAGAATTGAAAAGACAAATAATGACTTCACAATAATAGTTGGAGACTTTAATACATCATTTACAATGAAAGATAGAACAATTGGAAAGAAACTCAATAAAGATGTAGAACTAAACATTACAATCAACCAACTTAACCTTAAAAATATCTACAGAGCACTTCACCCAAGGACAGCAAAATATACATTCTTTTCCAGCACACATGGGATATTCTCTAGGATAGACCATGTGTTAGGCCAAAAGCAAGCCTCAATAAATTCAAAACCATTAAAATACTGCAGAGCATCTTCTCCAATCACAGTGCTATAAAATTAAAAATCAACAATAGAAAAATCAACAGAAAAAGAGAAAACACGTAGAAACTGAATAGTACCCTCCTTCAAAATGACTGGGTAATAGAACAAATAAAAAATTAAATTAAAAATTTCCTTGAGTCAAATGAGAATAAAAGCAAAACATACCAAAATCCTTGTGGCACAGCAAAAGCAGTGATCAGAAGGCAATGTATAGAAATAAATACACACATCAAAAAAGAAGAAAGAACCAAAATCAACACATTAACTGAAATTCTCCAACAGCTAGCAAAAGAGGAGCAAAAAAAATCCTACAGTCACCAGAAGAAATCATGAAAATTCAAGCAGAAATAAATGAAACAGAAAATAGAAAGACATAGAAAAAATAAAAAAGAATAGAAGTTAGTTCTTTGAAAAGATTAATAAAATTAACAAATCACTGGCAAATTTAACAGAAGAAAAGAAGATGCAAATTACATGAACAAGAAATAAATGGCAACATCACAACAGAACAAACTGAAATAAAAAAAAGGATAATATCAAGATAACATGTATGAAGAACTGTACTCCAATAAATTTGAAAACCTAGAAGAAATGAACAGATTTCTAGAAACACACTACTTACCTAAACTAATACAGACTGGGGTAGAAAATTTGAACAGACCTATAACAAAAGAAGAAATTGAACAGGTCATAAAAAAAAAAAAAAATTACCAACAAAAACAACAAAATTCTGGCCCAGATGTTTCCATTAGAGAATTCTTCCAATCCTTCAGAGCAAACACCATTTCTACTCAAACTATTCTAGAACATAGAAAATCATGGAATCCTCTCAATTTCATTTTATGTCTCAAATATAACCCTGATAACAAAACCAGGCAAAGACACTACTAAAAAGGAAAACTACATATCAACATCCCTCATGGATTAGACACAAAAATATTCAACAAAATCCTAGCAATAGACTTGAGCAACATATCAGAAAAACAATACATCATGACCAAGTAGAATTCATACCAGATATGCAAAGATTGTTCAACAGCAGACAATCAATATAATCCATCACGTAAGTGAAACAAAGGAAAAGAATCACATGATCAATGCAGAAAAAGCAACTGATAAAATCCAACAAGAGTTCTCAGAAAAAAAACTAGGAATAGAAGAGAAATTCCTCAACATAATAAAGGCCATATGCAAAACCAAGAGTTAACATTATTTTCAATGGAGAAATATTAAAACCATTCTTGCTACAGGAACCAAACAAGGTTGCCCTCTATTACCACTTCTATTCAACATTGTATTGGAAGTCCTAGACAGGACAATAAGGCAAGAAAGGGAAATCAAAGGCATCCAAATTGGTAAGGAAGAAGTAAAACCACCCCTATTTGCAGATGATAAATTCATAATCCTATATATAGAAAACCCAAGAGACTCAGCAAGAAAACTACTGGAATTTATTGAAAGATTTAGCATAGTGGCAAGATTCAAGAACAACATATAAAAATCAGTTGGATTCCTCTACCATCAAGGAGGTCTCTGAAAAGGAACTAAGGAAAACAATACCATTTACAGTAGTGTGTATTAAATTACATAGTGTGTATTTTCTAGTCATAAGTCTTTGTAAACTCTGTGGTGGAATTTGCTGTGAGCAACTGAATAGCTCCTAACTGTTAAAGTTATCCACCTGGAGTATTTCTGTTGGGGGTGGCATGAAGCAATCTTCTGGAAAGTTTGTTCTCTCTCAGGTGTATAGAATTCTGATGTTGGGATGGTTGGTTTAGCCACTCTGCTAGGCTCAAAAGGAGTCCTCCTAGAGGCAGAAGGATTCTCTCACTATCAGCAGGGAGACATGAGATACACATTAATGAGAGAGAGATGCAAGAGACATATGTCGCTGAGAGAGAGACTGAGAGACATGCACTGCTGAGAGAGAGACTGAAAGAGACTGTTGGCTGAGAGATGGGGAGCAGAGAGAGACTGAGCATGTTCCTAAACTTGAATTGTAGCCTTGCTTCCCTAATAAGCCCCATAATCTTTGAGTTATGTGTGACAACTGCAGCAAATTATCGAACCCAGCAGAGAAGTGGTGGGTGCTGCAGGAGGAATGGTTGGTGAAAGGGCTAGAGGGAGGCAGCATGTCTGGCCTCATAGGAATAGGCTTTGGGCTACTGATGGTGATTCTGTCTTCCTCTTGTGAGGTTAGAGGAAGTCAGAAGATGCTCCCTGGCTGCCCCTTTGGCAAATAGCTACTAAAAAGGTAAAATAATTACAAATAAACCTTACCAGGAACACAAAAGACCTATGCAAAAAAAAAAAAAGCCTACAACATACTATTTCAAAGAATTCTGAAATATACATAAAGGGAAGAACATACCAGACTCACAGATAGGAAGATTAAACATTATGAAAATGTCAATACTACCCAAAGCAACCTATGCATTCAATTCAATCCTGATCCAGATTCCATCAGCAATCTTTAAGGCCATGGAAAAACCAATCACTAATTTTATTTGGAAAGGAAAGACACCTTTCATAAGCAAAGCACTACTGAAGAAGAAGAACAAAGTAAGAGGTCTCGTACTCCCAGATCTCAAAGCCTACTGTACAGCCACAGTAGTTAAAACAACCTGGTATTGGTACAGTGACAGACAAATACACCCGTGGAACAGAATTGAGAACTCAGAAATAGATCCATCCACATATGGTCAGCTGATCTTTGACAAAGGGCTGAAACCAAATCAACTGGGAAGAGATAGTCCCTTTAACAAATGGTGCCAGAAAAACTGGATATCCATTTGTGGAAAACTGAAACAAGATCCATACCTCACACCATATACAAAAACTAACTCCAGATGAATCAAAGACTTAAATGTGAACACTAAAACTATAAAGTTCATCAAATAAAAAATAGAGGCAAAATCAAGGGCCCTAATTTATGACATAAATATGCTATCAAGCATAATAAAACATGAACAAACGGCAGAAGAGAAACTAGATAACTGGGACCTTTTGAAAATTAAATTCTTATGTGCAATAAAAGACTACTTCAAAAGACTAAAAATAGAGCCTACAAATTGGGAAAAAATATTTGGCAATGACATGTCTGATGAGGGACTTATCTCTAAAATTTATAGAAAACTTCTACACCTCAACATTAAAATAATAAACAATTCACTTCAAAAATGGGCAAAGGACACATGAACAGACATTTCATCAAAGAAGATGTTCAGGCAGACAACAAACACATGAAGAAATTCTCATGATCATTAGCCATTAGAAAGATAGAAATCAAAACAATAATGAGATACCATCTCACCCCAGCACTCAACCCAGGATGACACACCCACATAGTCTATGGAAATACATCTCTTGGAACAATAGAACACGGTCGCCAGGGGGGCAACATTCACATGGAGATAATACAGGACAGACAGGAGTGCATAACTTTGAAGGGCACAGGGGGAGAGCTACTGGGCTGGGATGGGAGGAGACTGGGTTAGTGTTGGGCATGGTAAATGTAAGTGAAACTAAATGTACACTTAATGTTGAATGTAAAATAAACTCTTCAAATAATAAATAAATAAATAAAAAGAGAGGGAAAAAGCAGAAGGCAGCCAGAACTCCAGGAGGAACCTCCTACCAGGGCTTCAGAGAAGGGCTGGAGCAGAGGGTCCCCCACATGGCCAAAAGAAATTCAACAAGACAGAAAATAACAAATGCTGGTAAGGATATAAAGAGATAAGAACTGTCATACACTGACTGTAAAGTGATACAACCATCATGGAAATCAGTATGGTGATTTCTTAAAAAGTTGGAAATAGAAATGCCATTTGATCTGGCAATTTCATTAGTAGGTATATATCTTAAAGAAGTGAGAGCCAGGACATGAATAGATATACACACAACCATGTTCATTGCAGCACTATTCACAACAGTAAAGAGATAGAAACAACCTAAGTGCCCAAAAGCAGAGTAACAGATAACCAAACTGTGGTACATACATGCAATGGGACACTATGCAACCCTAAAGAATGATGTAGAATCTATGAAACACTGCATAACATGGATGAACTTGGAGGACTTTATGCTGAGTGAAATAAATCAATCACAGAAGGGCAAATATTCTGTTAGTCCACTCTTGTAAAAAGCCAAGGAAAGGTTTATATATGGAAGGAAATTTTCTTTGTTGGAAGGGAGAGGAGAAAAAATTACTAGATAGGCTAAATATACGTATTTGTTTGTGGGGCATTGAGTTTATGCTAACAGTAGTGGTAGAGTTTGGAAAAGGATAGCAATAATAGTGGAACAACATGAAAAATGTGATCAATGTCCTTGAGCTGTAAATGTGAAGGTTGTTATGCTGATGAATGTCTTGGTATGTATGTTTTCACCCCAATAAAAGTAAAAAAAATAAAATAAAAAAAGCTGATATTAAGATAGAACAAACTGATTTAATCTTGAATTGTTAGGTACCATTGAATCAGCTCCAATTCATACCGACCCTCATTACAACAGAATGAATCACTAACACTCCTGCGCCATCTTCACAATCCTTGCTATAACTGAGCCCATTGTTGCAGCTACTGTGTTAATCTATCTCGTTTAGCATCTTCCCCTTTTTTGAAGACCATCCACTTTACTAAACATGGTATCCTTCTCCCTGGAATGGTCATTTCTGACAAGATAACAAAAGTAGGTGAGAAGTCTGACCGTTCTTTTTTCCAAGGGGCGTTCTGGCTGCGCTTCTTCAAGGACAGATTTATTTAATCTCTGGCAGTCCATGGTACTTTCACTATTCTTCGCAAACATCAAAACTTTGTGTGTGTGTATGTGTGTGCGCATGTGCACATGCACTTTGGGTACAAATTTACAAAGCAGATTTGTTTTACATTCAACAGTTCATGCACATTTAATTTCATGGTCCTGATTACAATCCCCAACCATAAGAACTCTCCTTCCCTCTCCTCCCTGTGACTACTCCATCCCTGTGCCCTTCTTATCTATGCATTCCTGTCTGTCCAGATTTCCCTCTATTTGAATGCTACCCCACTGATATCTCATGGTGGATTGATCTAAGGGGTGCATCTCCCTAGGGTAGGTGGATGCATCTCTCTGGGGTAGGTGTTCTGTATGTAGGTCTTTATCCTGTTGGGTTGAGAACCAATCCACAGAAGTGAGTCCATTTTTAGGCTGAAGGATAACCTGGGACCATAGTCTCAGGGGTTCCACCAATCCCTATCTGATCAGTAATTCTGGTTATTTTTGTGGTTTTGGATTTTTTTTCCACATTTTTCTTTCCACTCTAACCAGGATCTCTAGTTTTAATCCCTTTCTTGTTTGTTGGCTTTGGTAATTGGGCACCATCTAATTCTTCTGGTCTCAGGGTTTTAAATCTGAGGTCCTTGTGATCCATCATATCTTTGGACTAATTGTTCCCAAATAACTTTGATTTTCTTCATTTTTCTTTGCTCTAGGTGAGAGGAGACCAACCGTTACATTGCAGATGGCTGATCAAAAGCTTTTAAGATCCCAGTCATTACTCACTGAAGTAGGATGTAGAACAAGATTTTCATATACTATGATGTACCAGTTGAATATGATGTCTCTTGAGACTATGGTCCTGAGCACAAACACCACAATTAAAAGTGTACACTCTTCTTTGGTCTTCCTTACTCATTGCCCAGCTTTCACATGCGTATGAGGTAATTGAAAATACCATGGCTTGGGATAGGCACACCTTAATCTTCAAAGAGACATCTTTGCTCTTCAGCACTTTAAAGAGGTGTTTGCAGCAGATTTGCCCAGTGTGATACAATGTCTGATTTCTTGACTGCTGCTTCTATGGGTGTTGATTGTGGTTCCAAGTAATACAAAATCTTTGACAACTTCAATCATTTCTCCATTTATCATGATGCTGTTTAGCTCAGTTGTTAGGATTTTCATTTTATGTTAAGGTGTAAACCATACTGAAGACTATAGTCTTTAATCTTCATCAGTAAGTGATTCCAGTCATCTTCACCTTCATTAAGCAAAGTTGTGTCATATCCATGTTGCAGGTTGTTATTGAGTCTTCTTCCAATCCTGATGCCTTGTTCTTCTTTATATAGTCCAGCTTCTCAGATCATTTGCTCAGCATACAAATTGAATAAGTATGGTGAAAGGATACAACCCTGACACACACCATTCCTGATTTAAAACCGTGAAGCATCCACTTGCTGTTTGAATGACAGCCTCCTTGTCTAGGTCTAGGTTCCTCATGAGCACAATTAAGTGTTCTGAAATTTCCATTCTTCTCAATGTTATCCATAATTTGTTATGAACCACATTGTTGAATGCTTCTCCATAGTCAATAAAACACAAGTAAACATCTTTCTGATATTGTTTGCTTTCAGCCAAGATCCATCTGCCATCAGCATTGAAATTCCTCAATCCACATCCTCTTCAGAATCCAGCTTGCATTTCTGGATGTTCCATGTCAATATAGTGCTGTAATAATTTTTTCAAATTACCTTCAGCAAAATTTTACTTCTGTGTGATATTAATGATATTGTCTAATAATTTCCACATTCTGTTGGATCATGTTTCTCTGGGATGGGTACAATATGGGTCTCTTCCAGTCAGTAGTCCAGGTAGCTGTCTTCCAAGTTTCTTGGCATAGATGAGTCAATGCCTCCAGGGCAGTATCTCTGTTGAAACATCTCAATGGGTATTCTGTCAATTCCTGGAGCCTTATTTTTTGCCAATTCCTTCAGTGCAGCTTTGACTTCTTCCTTCAGTACTATTGGTTTGGGGTCATATCCCAACTCCTGAAATAAATGAACATCAACCATTTGTTTGCTACAATGACTCTGTGTTCCTTCCATCTTCCTTTGATGCTTCCTGCTTCATTCAATATTTTGCCCACAGAATAGTTCAATATTACAACTTGAGACCTGAATTTTTTTCTTCATTTTTTTCAGTTTGAGAAATGCCAAGTATGGTCTTCCCTGTTGATTTTCTAATTCCAGGTCTTTGCATATTTCATTATGATAATTGATTTTGTCTTCTCAAGCTGCTCTTTGATATATTCTGTTCAGCTTTTATCTTGACAGATCTGACTCATAGCGACCCCTTCTTGTGTTTCTGAGGCAGTATGTTTATGGAGTAGATTGCCCAGTCTTCCTTCTGAGGAGGTAGGTTTAAACCTCCAGCCTTCTGGTTAGCAGTCAAATGCCTTAGGTGTTATGCCACCAGAGCTCCTTCCATTTATTTTAGCTACTCACTATTCAAAAACAAGTTTCAAAGTATCTTCTGGCATCCATTTTGGTCTTTTGTTCCCTTCATGTCTTTTTTATGACCTTTTACTTTCTTCATGTATGATATTGATGTCTTCCCATACTTCATACAGTTTTCAGTCATTGGTGTTCAGTGAGTGAAATTTGTTCTTCAGATGGTCTCTAAATTCAGGTGTGATATGATCAAGGTCACATCTTGGCTCTTGTGGACTTGTTTTAATTTTCTTAAACTTGAACTTGAAATTGCATATGAGCAATTAATGATCTGTTTCACAGTCAGCTCCTGGCCTTGTTTTTGGCTGAAGATATTGAGTTTCTCCATCACCTCTTTCCACAGATGTAGTGGATCTTATTCCTGTGTATTCCATCTGGTGAGGTCCATGCATATAGCTGCTGTTTATATTGTTGAGAAAATTTATTTGCAATTCATAAGTCATTGGTCTTGAAAATTTGATCATGTAATCTCCAGTGTCATTTCTATTACCAATGCCATATTTTCCAACAAGAACTGATTCTTCTTTATTTCATTTTTCACCTTCTAATCAACAGTAATAATCAATACATCTTGATTGCATGCTTGGTCAATTTCAAACTGCAGAAGCTGGTAAAAATCTTCAATTTCCTCATCTTTGGCTTTAGTGGTTGGTGCGTAAAATTGAATAATGGTAGTATTAACCAGTCTTCCTTGTAGATATATGGATATTAGCCTATTACTGACAGCATTGTACTTCAGGTTAGATCTTGAAACATTCTTTGTGATGATCAATGCAACACCATTCCTATTCAATTTTTCATTCCTGGCACAGAAGATCATATGATTGTCTGATTCAAAATGGCCAAAAACAGTCCACTACATATCACTAATGCCTAGGATATCAATCTTTATGTGTCCCTTTTCATTTTTGACAACTTCCAATATTCGTAGCTTCATACTTTGTACATTCCATGTACATCAACAGATATTTGTGGCTGTTTCCTCCTATTTTGAGTTGTGTCTCGTCAGCAAATGGAGGTCACAAAGCTTTACTCCATCCATGTCATTAAGGTCAATTCTACTTTGAGGAGGCAGCTCTTCCCCAGTCATAGTTTGAGTGCCTTCTGACCTGAGGGTTTCATCTTCCAACACTATATCAGACAATGTTTCAGGGCTATTCATAAAGTTTTCCAGTTTTTCACTGCTACTCATAAGATTTTCACTGACCAGTTCTTTAAGAATTGTCTTAATCTGGAAATTCTGTTGGAACCTGTCCACCTTGGGTGACCCTGGCATAGTCTCCAGTCTCATAGCAACACATAAGTCACCAAAGAATGACAACCTGACAAATGAGTGGTGGGTTTTAAACTTAGGAAAATAATAATAAATTACAAGGTAACTACAAAAAAGTAATAAACATTATAAACAAAATAAAAAAAAATGAACATCATAAGTTCTCAGTAAACACAAAATTAACGGCAACTAAGGAAATCAAGAGAAAATATGTAAACAAAATGAACTCAGAACAGAAAAAAAAAAAAAAAGGAACAAAGAAATCATCAGGACCTACCAAAAAAAACAAAAAAGATACACCCCCCATACACATACACCAAATTGGCAAGAGTAAATTCATACTTGTAGATTATTATATAGGAGCTCTGGTAGTGTGATGCCTAACACACTTGACTGCTAACCACAAGGCTGGCAGTTCAAACCACTAGCCACTCCTCGGAAGGAAGGTTGGGCAATTTACTTCTGTGGTGATATTGCCTCGGAAACCCAAAGAAGGGTCCCTATGAGTCAGGTCCGATTCAATGGCATATAATAACAACAACAAATACCTTGGGTACTGTGAATTTATGTTAATGAGAGAAAAACAACTCAGAAAAGGAGGGTGAGAATGGTTGCACAACTCAATATAATCAATGTCACTGGATAATAACATGTAGAAACTGTTGAATTGGTATATGTTTTGCTGTACATATTCTCAACAACAAAATAATTAAAAATGAGACTCTCAGTGATTTCTTGGGTCTCATGTCTGATACCAAAAACTGTAAAAGTAGTAATCACTACTCAAAGAAGTTGAAACACAAGATTTATTCTGTAGAGTTATTCTACATGCATATAGGAAGGGCATTCTTACTGTAAAAGAAAAAAAAAAGTGAATGAGTTGAAGTAGGCAGTTATGATGAAGCTTATAAAGAGAAAAAGATAGGAAAGAATAGATGATTCACCACTGGCTAATCTTCATTAATTGAACTTGCCCTCCCCCTTTTACTGAGATCAACTGATATCAGATTACTTGGTCTCTGTCCTGGTTGCTAAAATTTATCTCTCCATCTACCTGTACCCTTGAGGTACCCTTTGAAATTTAAATTAAGTAAACCAATAGTCTTTCTTGTTTAATCATAAGGTAATGGTTTTGCTAGTCATTGCTCTTCAGACGGTAAAGAAAAATAAATTAACAACTTTGAGTGGAAAAAGAAACATAAACCAAACAGGCACTTGAAGCTATAAATATTTATTTAAGGTTATACATTTTTAGGTTAGTGGATAAGAAAACGTCTTGAAAGAAAAGCAAAATATTTATATTTTTAAATTTTTATTTCTTTTGTTGTTGTTAAGAATATACACAATTGGCAATGAGGAAGAGGAAGACATAGAGAGGTGCATGGGAGGTACAGACAACAAAGATGAACTCTTTTCCACATACAGTACTGTATTGTCAGTGAAGGCACGCATTGATCTAAAGGTGGATAGATGGGTGAATAGGCTGAACTATTAGGTATGTCTATGCAGTGGGTGGTGTGCCCAAGACCATGTATATATGGGGTTGGCAGAGAGTGTTTCTACAAGTGTATTTGTACATTCTGTAAGAATTCCCAGGTATATAGTAGAGCTGACAAAGGACAAGCTTGTAGTCATTTCTTGGACATTGCTGCTACCCAGAGGGAGTGAGTAGTTGGACGTATGGGCTCAGGACCATAGTTGCAGGGGACATCAAGCTCAATTGGTATAACAATACTACACAAAACATTTTCCACATGCTACTTTGGCAAGTAGCAATTGGGATCTTAAAAGCTTGCAAGCAGACATCTAGATGTAATGATGCTCCTCATTCAGAGCAAAGAAGAATGAAAAAAACCAAAGATTCATGGAAATAATTAGTCCAAGTGACAGGTACACCATGAGATCCTCAGCCTATATGACTATGAGACCAGAAGAACTAGATGGTGCCCAGCTACCACTGTCAACCACTCAGAGGGGGATCTATGTAGGAGATCCTAGATAAAGTAGGAGAACAATGTGGAACAAAACTGAAAATCATTAAAAGAAAAAAAAAAAGAACCCAGGTTTGCTGATCTGTTAGAGCTTGATGGAAACATTGAGACTATGGCCCCTAGCTATCCTTCAGGTCTAGAATTGAACACACTCCTGTGGTTCCAGCCAAACAAAAGACAGGCATAGGAGCTGAACATTTACATTAGGTAGATACACTCCTTGGAGAGAACAATCATGGGAGAATAGAAAGGCCGTGTATGCACAGAAAGACTGCTCAGGGGGCAGGAATGCATGAAGAGAAGGACACAGGGAAGAGGTAAGTATGGGGAGAAAGTGGGAGGTGGGAAATTGTAGTCAATGTCATGAGACAAAGTGTAAGTGAGCTGCTATATGGAAAGTGAATTTGCTCTGTAAACTTTCACCCAAATCATAATTAAAAGAGAAAAAACGAATACACACAGCAAAGCATAAACTAGTTCAACAGTTTCTACAAGTACCATTTAGTGACATTGATTATATCCTTTGTGTTGTGCAATCATTCTTATCCGCCTTTTCTGAGGTATCCCTCTGTCATTAGCATAAACTCACTGCTTCCTAAGTTTCAAGCTTCTGTTGTTTATATGATCCCATATAGTTCCTAAAAGAGTAATATCCTCAAAGAAGATTTTCTTTTTTTTACTTACTAAGGTAAACTATTGTCTATTTTAAGAAGACTTTAAGGAATATCTTTGCTTTAAGAGTTAAAGATTATCTGAGAGAAATAGTTTCAGGAGTTCATTGAAATTTCCTGGCTCCAGGAAGTCTGGAGTCCATGAGAATTTGAAATTCAGGTCTGCATTTTGCCTTTTTGATCAGGATTCATCTATAGAATCTTTGATTAATAATGGTAGCTGAGTACCATGCAGTTCTTGTAGTCTCACAGCAAAAGAGGCATTTGTTCCTGGAGGCAATTATCAATACATTCCATACCCTCCTTCTATTCCTGACTCTCCATTTTCCTTTGTTGGACTCTCTATATTAATAGATATATACAGAGAGATATACAGATATATTTGGTAGTCAAGTAGACAAATGATCTAGGTTTTCCAAAATGTAACCTGAGCCCTAACCAACTATTGTGAAAGCCAGAAAAAGGCATTTTTCCAAGAAAGTGTGGTTTTATTAAATTAAGAGTATGTTGTTGTTGTTGTTGTTATGTGCCGTCGAGTCGGCCCCGACTCATAGCGACCCCTCCTTGGGTTTCCGTGGCAGTATCACTACGGAAGTAGGATTGCCCAACCTTCCAGTATATGTATCTAAAATAGCAAATACTAAGAGCATTCATGTGTTTTAAGGTAAAGAACTCAAGAGTCTAAATGCAACAAGAAAAAAATGCTAGTGTACTTCACTGCCACTCTGAGATACACAGTCTGAAGGAAAATGCTGCTGTTCAAAAAATGCAATTGGTCCCTTGCAGGTGGTGATCTGATCATTTCAAACCCTGGACAACTTGGTCTTTGCATTGCTAAGGGGATAAAAAAAGAAAAACCAGACCCACTGACATCTAGTTAATTCTGACTCACAGCAATCCCCCTTGCATTTTCAAGGCTGTAAATCTTTACAGAAGTAGATTGCCTCATCCTCCTGTGGAGCAGCTGGTATGTTTGAACCACTGATTTTCTGACTAGCTTCTGACTGCCTTACCCACTACACCACCAGAGTTCCTTAGCTAAGGGAAATGCCCCTAAAAATTATATGACTACATAAAAGGTTTGTTATTCTCAGGAGGTACAATTTGAAAAGGGTGTGAGTACAGCAAAAATCATTATAAAAATTGTGTGGGGCAGCATCTGACCCTCTCTGACTTCACAAAGGGGAGAGAGGATCAAGATCAACATCAACAGCCCAAGGTTGATTTCTATAAGCAGAGGCCAAATGTGCTGCCACCCTTCAACCTCTTTACCAACCTATACTACTCTGCTGGGTTCAATAATACATTGCAGTGATCACAGAGAACTCACAAACACTACTCATGATTATGGGGTTTCTTAGGGAAGTAACAAGTTGCAATTCAGAATCAGGAATACTCAGGATACAGAGTTCTTCAATCAGGACAGCCTTCCCTCAGCCATGCCTGAAGGCAGATCTCCGTTTAGCCCTGGGCCCTCCTGCCTGACCTCTGCCCTGCTTAGGTAAGTATTACAAAGCTCTTTTAGCTCTGTTGATAAATTCTCAGAGGCAACCCACTCTACCAGTAAGGCTCTTGCCCAAAGGAAAAGCTTTCTCACATTGTGGGTGGGGAAGCCCATTGCTCTGTCTTATGCTTGTCTCTTGGGTCTGATGTCTCTGTTCCAACCATTTATCTGCCATTTGCTCTCATCATCTCTCCTGTCACAGCTCTCTGTCTCTTAGATTTAGAAGGTTCAGCACAGGGATCTTAAGTCATATACTCCACTCCTGGCTCTTCTTTCTTGGTGATAGTGAGATCCCTCTTCCCACCACTGAGAAGGTAATTTTAAGCCTAACAAGATGACAAAAATGACCAATCCCCACATTAGGGTTCCATCCACTTTATTTGCATGATCTCACATAATGGGTGTCCCTTATTACATTGCTAGCAAGCTATCCAATACTCTTGGTTGACTACAAGCACCTCACATTTGCAATAGTCCCACCCAATCATTTGGTGGGGGTAACAAAGACTATGGTTAGAAGGACCATATCAAGTAATTCACTATACTACAAGCACTGACAGCAATCTACATAATAATGTAAAGTACTAACTCCATTGTGAACTGGGTCAACTTTGCAAATTCTGGGGCAATTAGGGAAAAGATTCTTTTCTTTTATATAGCGTTTGTCTCAATGTGAACTTAAGTGTTGTCTTTCTAACTTTGTAGAAAGGCAGCATCACATGATGGACAAATACATAGCCATTAAAGTAGACTTACTGTTAGAACCAGGATCCATTACATCCCATTCAGCAATGTTCTGTATGATAAATGGGAGCCATGGTGCTGTCCAATTTCTTTGATTGCAGTGAAGATTAAATGTGTGTTTAGCCTAGGATTTAGCTAATAATAAATTCAGTAAGCATCCATCACTATTAATAAATAATACTAATAGCCACATAGTCCTGCTAATCTTCACCAGTTATTCTTTAGTACATTTGTGTTTAAACTTAATTTACCTTTCACTACATTGAAAGCACTATCGATTGTCTTACTAACTGTTCTAGTTGTCCAAAATGAGAGCTATTTACACCTGCATGTTTTTAGCAGGAAAGAGAAGGACTTTCACTTGAGGTTTTCTCTCCAAGAAAGAGCCATATTTGAATTCTATTCATGTAGAGACTGTAAAAATGGTGCAGTGTAGGAACATCTGACCTCCTCTAACTTCAGGGGAGCAGAGAGAATAATTATCAGCATCAGCCCAAGGCAGATTCCTATATGGTGGATGTCAGACATGCCTTTCCCTCCAACTGTTTTATCAATTCTGACATCAGCCATCCCTCCCACAGCATTCTTTACTTCTCTGATGGCTTTGATAATTTGTTGTAATGGCTGCATAGAACTCACAGACTCACAGTAATAGGTTACAATTCAGGATTAAGAATGACTCAAGACACAGTTCTTTAATCAAGACAGCTTCTCAGCTGTGTCCACTAGCAGACTTTGCTCTCTCTCACTTGGCCCCTTGGCCCTTTGGCCCCTCAGCTTCTCAGCCTGGCTTCTGCTCTACTTGGTCAAGTGTTACAAAACTCTTTAACTTTGCGCATAAATACCCAGAGGCACCTGACTCAACCAGCAATCCTCCTGCACATAAGTGGTCAGTTCTCTCACTCCTTGGGTCAGCAGGAAGCCCATTGAATCAACTCACATCAGTTTCCTGTTTCTGCTGCCCCCATTTATCTGCTCCTATTTCTCACTGTCTCGCACCATCTCTGATGTCATAGATCTTTCCCTCTCTGCTTTCCTGGGTCTAGGAGTTCTCAGTTCAGGGACCCTATTTCTAGAGGATGCTATCCACTCCTGGCTCTTTTTTCTTGGTAGTAGTGAGATCTCCCTTTTCCAGGATGGTTCATTTTAAGGCTAATAGGATGGCAAAACTGACCAGTCCCCTTGTTAGGGCTCTATCCATCTTGTTTGCATGGCCCCACCCCACAGGCATGCCATGCATCTTATTTGCATTATTAACAAATGAAATATTTGCATTATTAGCAAGCTATCTAAGCTCCTTAGTGGCACATAAGTACTTTATATGCAGAATCCCATCCAATCATTCGGTGGGAGTTGCAAGGCAAATGCAAGAAAAGCATATAACAATGATCCATTACACCACAGGGGCCCTTGCTGTGACTCTGATTTTATCAGGTTAATCAGTGTGACTTCCGCACTCTAGGTCTCCACTTCTTCTCAGTAACTGACTTTATTCATTAACTGTCTGTATTGACCTGGAAAGGATGTCTTTACTCAACTTTATATTTCACTATTATATTTACAAACTATTCCTTGAGAGGAATGAGGACTTTCATTTTTCAAATATATTTGGAAAAAATAATATTACAAATAGAAAGCAAACACATAGAAGTAGTTTTACAGATACAAGCTAGAAAGCTTCCTATACCAATCTAAGAAGTTTATCTTTTTTTTTTTTTTTTTTTTAATAGCACTAGAGAGCTATGGGAGCTCTGTTGGCATAGTGTCTAACCAGAAGTGCTAACCAGAAGGCTGGCAGTTCAAACCCACCAGCCACTCCCCGGAAGGAAGGTTGGGCAATCTATTTCTGTAGAGATACCACCTTGGAAACCCAAGGAGGGATTGCTATGAGTTGAATTGACTTGATGGCAGTGAGTTTGGTGTATATATCTATATATAGAGGGAGAGAGAGAGCTCTGGTGGCATAGTGTCTAAGGCATTTGACTAATAACCAGAAGGCTGGCAATTCAAACCCACCAGCCACTCCTCAGAAGGGAGATTGGGCAATCTACTTCCATATTGATACTGCCTCAGAAACCCAAGGAGGGGTCACTATGAGTCAGATCTGACTCGAAGGCAGTGAGTTTTTTTTTGTTAAATACATATATGTGTGTGTGTGTGTGTGTGTGTATCTCTATGTATGTATATAAATATATATGCATGTGTGTGTGTGTGTGTGTGTGTGTGTATATATATATACATAATTAACAGATCTAATTCCAGAGCCACCTTGTCCAACACCATTTGCAAACTTAATTTTTTTTTTTTTCCCACATAGGTTGAACCACTTCCTGTAACGAAGAGTACTATGACTTCTATAAGACAGCCAATTAATGTCCATTACTCCAAGGACCTTGATATGACAGTTGTTCAGTTGTTTGATGGCTTGTTTATGGTTGTTATCAGACCTATTCTCTCATATTCTGAATTCTCTCTCATGGGAGTTTTGAATGAAATGAAATATGAAGTAATCCGCAAGCCAAGTAACAAGTTTTAATCTAATTTACTGACAGAATTTTATATGCTTGACAACCACACACCAAATAATGTCCTTGGTCCATAAATCATTTTGTCTTTGAAAGGAAATAAACCTGAGCAGAAAGCTCTAGTATCTGAAAAATAATACCTATTATTGTAAATATAATTACAGCATTGACTAATATCTAAAAATTAATTATATATAGAGAGAAAATTATAAACAATGTAAAAAATACCAGTCAGATATGCAGATAGAAAACAAAATCATTAGTTTTCTGTTGAAACAAAATGTGTGAAATAGCTGATAGCCAATTAAAAAACATAAAACTAGACAGCCCACAAGACTAACAAAGACATACTGATGAAGAGCAAAATTTAATAAGGATTCTATTAAATGTGGGACTAGCATATCTAAATCATTTCCCATAACAATGTCCAGCAATGGCTTCAACTGGTTTGAAAGTAACTGCAATTGTTCTCAAGTTAGGTGGATAGGCTCTGGCTAAATACCTAGTTGAAGACTGTAATATACAATTGGTCTGTGCTGATTTTTACACAACTGAGTAAGGATTCCTAAGGAAGTTCTCTTTCTTTCATGATGAATAATGAAAAACATTTGTCATAGCTTGTTATTGTTGTAGTTGTTGTTATGTGCCGTCTAGTCGGACCCGACTCATAGAGATCCCTCCTTGGGTTTCCAAGGCAGTATCACTACGGAAGTAGATTGCCCCATCTTCCTTCCAAAGAGTGGCTGGTGGATTTGAACCACCAGGCTCTGGTTAGCAGTCAAATGCCTTAGGCATTATGCTACCAGCGCTCCCTTAGCTTGTTATTGTTGTTGTTGTTGTTATGTGCCGTGGAGTCGGACCTGACTCATAGCAACCCCTCCTTGGGTTTCTGAGGCAGTATCACTACAGAAGTAGATTGCCCCATCTTCCTTCTGAGGAGTGGCTGTTGAGTTTCAACCACCAGCCTTCTGGTAAGCAGTCAAGTGCCTTGGGCACTATGCTACCAGAGCTCCCAAATCATTTCCAACTCACAGTGACCTTATGTACAACAGAAGAAAACATGCCTAGTCCCATTCTATCCTCACAGTAGAGCTATTTTTGAGCCCATTGTTCCAGCCACTGTGTCAATCCATCTCATTAAATGCCTTCCCCTTTTCTGCTGACTCTCTACCTTTCTGTGGTGGTTAAGTTTTTGTGTCTACTTGGCTAGGCCTGGTTGAGTGGCTGGGCAGCTAGGTGTAGTATTCCCCATAATGAGACTGGCAATGAACTCCATGGTGGAATCTACCACAGCAGCTGAGTAGCTGTCTTTGGGTATGTGATCTGCTTCCCGTATATAAGAAAAAGCTTTGGGAATGGTCTCTAGCTTATGGGACACTGGGACCCTGGATGTAGCCATGTTATTGTTCAGCAGCCTGCCATGCTCTGTAGACCCTGGGACTTACAATGGACCTAAATTAATGGCCTGCCCTGTGGTTTGGTAGCATTAGGACTGTGCCATTTTTTTTGTCGACCTTGGGTTTATTAGCCTTACCAGCCAGTAGCTGCCTGAGTAAAGAGATCCTCTAGCTTCAGTGGGCTGGAAGCAAGAGGCAGAGCTGAAGCCCAAGGTCAAGGGGAATTCACACAGCCCCTAGAGCCTGGCACTTTGAACTCGGACTTAAAGCCTGCAAATTGTAAGAGAATAAACTCCTGTTTATTAAGGCCATCCCATTTGTGGTATAGTCTTGTCAGAGAGGCACTAGGTAACCAGAACAATCCCTTTACAGGGACTAGTCCCTCCTGATAACATGTCCAAAGCACATGAGAAGAGATCTTGCCATCCTCACTGCTAGGAAGCATTCTGTCTGTACTTCTTCTAAGACAGATCTGTTCATTGTTCTGGCAGCTCAAGGGATATTTATTATTCTTTGCCAATACGATAATTGAAAGATATCAATTCTTCTTGGTCTTCCTTATTCATTGTCCAACTTTTGCATGCCTGTGAGGTGATGGAAAATACCATGGCTTGGGTCAGAAGCACCATAGTCTTCAAAGTGACTTTAAAAAAGCTTTGAAGCAGATTTGCCCAATGCAATACATTGTTTGATTTTTTTTTTAAGTGCTACATCCATGGGCATTGATTGTGGAACTAAGTAAGATTAAATTTACATGTATATTATAAAATTTACTTTTATTGTGATGAAAACATGCACACCAAGATATTAACCAACATAACGACTTCCACATTTACAACACAGGGACATTGATGACATTTTTCAGGTTGTGCCACCATTATTGCTGTCCTTCTCCAAAATATACCACCATCACTAATATAACCTCAAAGCCCACAAACAAAAGCTTACCTCTCCCTCCTATGTCTGGTATCCAATTATAAACTTTAGTATATGTGTGTGTGTGTGTGTGTTTGTATTAACCTATCTAGCAATTTTCCCTCCCCTGCCCTCTCTTCCCTGGCAACCAAAAAAGAAACTTTCCTTCCATATAGAAACCTATTCTTGACTGTTTACAATAATAGACTAATACAATAGTTGTCTTTATGTGATTGACTTATTTCAATCAGCATAATGTCCTCCAAGTTCACCCATGTTATGCTGTGTTTTGTGGATTCGGCATTACTATTTAGTGTTGCATAGCATTCCATTGTATGTCTGTACTACAGTTTGGTTATCCATTCCTCCACTGATGGACACATAGGCTATTCCCATCCCTCTGCTATTGTGAATAATGCTGAGATGAACATGAGTGTACTTATACCCACTCGTGTCCTGCCTCTCATTTCTTTAGGATATATACTTAGTGATAAAATTGCTGGATAAAATGGTATTTCTATTTCCAGCTTTTGAAGGTAGAGCCATACTGGTTTCCACAGTGGTTGTATCAATTTACAGTCAAACCACAGTGTAAGAGAGTCCTAATCTAACCACATCTTTGCCAGCATTTGTTGTTTTCTGTCTTGTTGAACTTTGCTGTTAGTACTGGGGTTAGATGGTAGTTCATTGGTGTCTTGATTTACATCTCTCTAATGGCTAATGATCGTGAACATTTCTTCATGTGTTTGTTGGCCACGTGGATATTTTCTTGAGTAAAGTGTCTGTTCATGTATTTTGCTCATTTTTTCAATGTATTGTCTTTTTGATGTTGAGGTGTTGGAGTTTCCTGTAAATTTTAGAGATAAGTCCCTTATCTAATATGTCACTGCCAAATCTGTAGGCTGTCTTTTTAGTCTTTTGAAGAAATCTTTTAATATCCATAAGAATTAAGTTTTTAGAAGGTGTCAATCATCTTGCTTATCTTCTGCTGTTTGTGCATTTTGGGTTAATATTGATAGTCAATTTATGCCATAAATTAGTTACCCTAACTTTAGCCCTATTTTTACTTTGATGAAATTTATAGTTTTAGGCCTCACATTTAAGTCTTTGATTCATCTGGGGTTATTTTTTGTGTATACTGTGAAGTATAGGTCTTGCTTCTTCTTTCTGCAAATGGATATCCAGTATTGCCAGCACCATTTGTGAAAGAGACTGTCTCTTTCTCATTTAATGTATTTCAGTCCTTTGTCAAAGATCAACTGATCATAAGTTGATGAATCTATTTCTGTGTTCTCCAATGGTCTACGTATCTGTCATTGTACAAATACCAGGTTGTTTTGACTATTGTGGCTATATATAATAGGTTTGAGATCTGGCAGTGTGAGACCTCTGCTGTTCTTCAGTAGTGCTTTGCTTATCTGACTTCTCTTTCCTTTCCATATAAAATTAGTGATTTTGTTTTTCACATCCTTAAAGAATGTTAGTGGAATCTGGATAAGGATTGTATTGAGTGTATTGATTGCTTTGGATAGTATTGACATATTCACAATATTCAACCTCTCCATCCATGAGCATGGTATCTTATTACATTTATATACAACTTATAGTTTCTTGAAATAATGTTTTATAGTATTCTTTGTCCCCACTTGTCTGTCAGTTTGTCATACTGTGGTGGCTTGTGTGTTGCTGTGAAACTGGAGCCTATGCCACTTGTATATAAAATACCAGCAAGGTCACCCATGATGGACAGGATTTAGTGGAATTTCCAGACTAAGACAGATTTGGAAGAAGGAAGGAGCCATCCATTTCTCAAAGAATTGGCCAGTAAAAACGTTATAAATAGCAGTGAAACACTGATCTATTACTGGAAAACTTTAGAAATAAGCTGAAACATTGTCTGATACAGTCCTGGAATATGAGCCCCTCAAGTTGGAAAGCACTCAAAATATGACTGAGGTAGAGCATTGTCACAAAGATGGTTTCAAGATCTGTCCTGAAGTACAATGCTGCCAGTGGTAGGATAATATTCATACACATACAAGGAAGACCAGTTAATACTACTAGTTGATACACACCAACCACCAAAGCCAAAGATGAAGAAATTGAAAATTTTTACCAACTTATGCAGTCTGAGTTAACCAAACATGCAATCAAGGTATGTTGATTGTCACTGGTGATTGCAATGCAAAAGTTGGAAATAAGGAAAGATCACCAGTAGTAGGAAAATATGGCCTTGGTGATAGAAATAACACTGGAGATCACATGATAGAATTTTGCAAGACCAACAAATTATTCACTGAAAATATCTTTTTTCAACAATACAAATGACAGCTACATACATGGACTTCACCATATGGAGTACACAGGAATCAGATCAACTACTTCTGTGGAAAGAGGCAATGGAAAAGCTCAATATTGTCAACCAAAACAAGACCAGGAGCTCACTGTGGAATAGACCATACCAGGTATGCAAGAATTGTTCAACAATAGAAAAACTATCAACATTATCCACCCCATAAGTAAAATAAAGGAAGAGAATCACATGATCATATCAATTGATGCAGAAAAGGCATTTGATAAAATCCAACAACCATTCCTGATAAAAAAAACTCTGAGAAAAAATAGGAGTAAAAGGGAATTCCTCAACATAATAAAGGGCATATATACAAAATAAACAGCCAAAGTTGTTCTCGAAGGAGAGAGACTGAAACCTTGCGAACAGGAACCAGACAAGGATGCCTTCTATCTCCACTTTTATCCAATGTTGTGTTCAAAGTCCTAGCCAGACCAATTAATCAAGAAAAGGGAAACAAAAAGCATCCAAATTGATAAGGAGGAAGGGAAACTATCCCTATTTGCAGATGATGTGATCCTGTACATAGAAAACCCAAGAGACTCAGCAAAAGAACTACTGAAATTAATTTAAAGATTTGCCATAGTGCAAGAATGCTCCTTGGAAGTGAGAATGACCATACTTCATCTCATCTACTTTGGTCATGTAGTAAGAAAGGACCATTCTTTGGAGAAGGATATCATGCTTGGTAAAGTGGAGGGTCAGCGAAAAAAAGAAAGGCCCTCAATGAGATGGATTGACACAGTGACTACAACAGTGAGCTCAGATATAGCAAGGAGTGTGCAGGCTGGCACAGGACAGGACAGTATTTGGTTCTGTTGTACATAGTGTCACTATGAGTCAGAGCTAACTTGACAGCACCAAACAACAGCAAGTTTTCTTTGTATAGGTCTTTTGTGTTTTTGGTAAGATTTATTCCCAAGTATTTTATCCTTCTGGTAGCTATTGTAAAGTTTGCAGAATGAAGTACAGAATTGACAAAGAATATGGAGTTACTTTTGATTGGTTGATATTCAATATGCTCTCTGTAGGACTCATTTACCAATAGTTTCTTATGGCTGGGGTTCTCAACCTTAGACTCAGTTTCCTGTATTTCAGAACTGATTCTTGAAACAATCTGGGTAAGCAACCTCAGAATGTTGTAGATAAAGCTATCTTGGGCAAGAGTGTTGTCATAGGTCATGTACTCTAAAAAGCAGAAACAGGGGCCTAGGACAAAATACTGTCTGATTCACACCTGTGTCAGTCATTTTATTTATGTCAAGTGCCTTACTTTTAGGGTGCTTTCTCACACTTGTTATATAACTGAAATTTCCAATTATGTCTGTGAATAAAGAAGACAGATAATTATTGAACTTATGCAAGTAATTATATTTTCCTAAAAATAAGAATATATTGTAATAGTTTACCAATTCTTGAGGGATCAGAAAGATAAACATTTAATAATGATTGAAAACTCTAATCTATAGTTTAGGATAAAGGAGAGCAAAGGTTCTTATATCCAGAAACTAGAACATCCAAACATCAGTAAAATTTACCACATCAAACCTATAATTTTTTAGGCCACTCAGTACTATGTAATTAATTTCTCCTACACTGGATCCTGGATTAGTTGTCTTGTGAACCCATCAGCTGCTCCATGCAAGCTCTGGAAATCTTTATTCAGTCCAGCAGCATAAGCAGTGTCATTAGGAGGCCACACCCAAATATCTGGCACAATCATTTTCATGGGTCTCTGATACAGCCCCTTTTGTGGAAATATACTGGCCTGTGGATGATTGAAATCACTTCCAGGAAGTCAGAGTAAAAACTGTCTTCAGATGACAAGACTTTAAAAAAGGTTATTGTTAAATTATTACTAACAATTTTTATTTATTTATTTTAAGAGCTTGTTTTACATTCAAAGTCACACGTACATTTAGTTTCATTCCCCATTCACCATGTCCAACACTAACCCAATCTCCTCCCCTCCCTACCCTGCAACACTCCCCCTGTGCTTCTGATAATTAGGCACTCCTGTTTGTCCTGCATTTCCTCAGTTTGAATGTTGGTCCTTTGGTGTGCCATGATCTTTTGCTTTAAGAGATGTACTACCATTGACTGTGTGGGTGCAGCATCCTGGGCTGAGTGGTCTGCGTTTGCATCTTGTTAACTATTGGGCAGAGAGCGCGCTCCTGGGGGTGAGTTTTATTCCAGACGCCGAATGTATTTCAGGGCCATAGTATTGGGAGTCTCACCAGATTTCATCTGACCAGTAATTCTGGTCATTATTGAGTTTTTGGATTTTGTTCCACTTTTTTCCTCCCACTCTATCCAGGATCTCCAGATTTGATCCTTTCCTGAGTGGTTGGCACTGGTAGCCAGGCACCATCCAGTTCTTCTGGTCTCGAGGGCCATTATGTCCTAGGGTTGATTGCTTCTAAATGCCCTTTGTTTGTGTGTGTGTGCATTCTTCTTCACTTCTGATGCTAGGAGACCATTAGCTGCATCTTAGATGGCTGCTTGAAAGCTTTTAAGACCCCAGTCGCCATTCACACTACTCAGTGAATAGAGGTATACCCTAGACCAAGGATAGACTCAGCTGAGGCTAATCTTGTACAGACACCAGTGATACAAAATATCTGCAGTCCTTACAGAAACAATACTAACAACTTTTAAAAGTGAAAGTGCTAATGAGAATCCATTTTTGTGATGCAAAGCAAAATAAAGTCAATTAAAAACTTTAGACAAAATATCTCTAAAGGTAATGAGTGACCCTATTTTCAAAGAAATTCAGATATAACATGTAATTCTGAGACATGATATCATATGTATACACCAAGCATGTAATTAGTGTATACCAAGTAAAGGGGAAGGAATTCTGGTAGCATAGTGCCTCAGGCACTTCACTGCTAACCAGAAGGCTGGCAGTTCAAACCCACCAGCCACTCCTCAGAAGGAAGATTGGGCAATCTACTTCCACAGTGATATCACCTCAGAAAACCAAGGAGGGGTCATTATGAGTTGGGTCTGACTCGATGGCACATAACAACAACAACAGCAAGTAAAGGGGAGCTCTGGTGCCATAGTGTCTAGGCATTTGACTGCTAACCAGAAGGCTGGTGGAGATTTAGTAGTCTCTTACAGGTTGTAAAGGATGCCTGGTAGTGCAATGATTAAGTGCTCTGCTACTAGCCAAAAGGACACTGGGTTGAACTCACCAGAAACTCTGAAGGAGAACAGACCTAGATATCTATTCCTATAAATATTTCAGCCTAAGAAACCCTATGGGGTAGTTCTACTCTGTCACATGGAGTTGCTTTGAGCCAGAATTGACTCAACAGTACATAACAACAATAACAGCAGGTTGTAAACATGTGAATATTAATAAAACATCATAAGTGATGTGAACACTCATTTGGAAACAACTAGCCTAGATGATGTTAGATTCAAATTAAAGAAATAAAGTTGTGATCAAGGTAACACTTAAAAAAAAATAACTGAAATTATAATGATACTATATATTTTTGTCTTAGGAGCTCTGGTAGCATAGTGGCTAAGGCACTTGACTGCTAACCAGAAGGCTGGTGGTTCAAACCCATCAGACACTCCTTGGAAGGAAGATGGGGCAATCTACTTCCATAGTGATACTGTCTCGGAAACCCAAGGAGGGGTTGCTATAGGTCGGGTCCGACACAATGGCACATAACAACAACAACATATTTTTTTGTCTTATATCACACTAAGCAGCACCAGATATAGCACATATAACAAGGGCACTGAAAAATCATTAGGAACTTTTATACAATTTCTGAAATGTATTAATATTATTCCACAAATTAGGTATATCTTCTTATTCAGTAACATTCTTCATATAATCTATAACATAAACTTAATTATGTTTAGCATTTCTTCTTTATTAAAGGAAAAAAAAATCTGTGACTTTCCAGGAAAATCCCAAAAGACAAGGTTTCAGGTATACAATATATCACTTACAATTAGATTCTGGGAAGGAAAAATAGTAAAAGTTGTCAAAAGTTTTAAATTTAGTTAAGTAAGATCATAGTTCACTGAGAAACAATATAAGAATCGATTTTCAATCAAAGTGACAATAAAAGGATTTATTGGAAGTAACATGATTGTAAAAAGTTTAAGTTTTTCAGAAGTCGGGAGACTTCATTACCTTAAATAATGAAAAAACATAATAAGGTCAACGCAAAGCAAAGAATTCCTGACGTAGTTGTCTTGCCAGGAAAAAATGTGCCTGACAAACTAAACATTGACCACAAATAGTGTTAACAACTTTATGGAAATTACTTAACCAGTATTTATTTCTAATTGGATCATTTTATCAACACCCTGGTGAGTGAATGAGTATAACAAAATTAAAAAGACATACTCTCAGGAAGTTGTGGAGAACCAAGCAGTTGTCTGGGCTCTCCCAGAGTCCAGACTGTTAAATTTTCAACCACTGACCATGTAGTTTTCCTAACCTTATCCCATTATAAGATTTTATCAGTTGGCTTCAGAAACACAAAATTCTCCTTTCCCCTCAATGATTTACCTTTATATGTATTAATTTACAACCATTTCTGTAACAGTCTTGTAAATTAGCCCTGAAATTTTAATTAACCTTCTTTCAACATTTTTCTATCTAGCCTAAGTCACCAAGAAAGATCTGGAGTACTGTCTTTATGCTGACATACTACAAAACATTAAAATTTTTGTCAGAACAAATTTACTTTTGTTACTATTCTAGGAATATTAAGACTATTCAAGTTATATAATCACTTGTTTATCTCTAAACAAATCTGATATTATTATTGTTGTTATATTATAATCCATCTGGAGGTAGGAAATTATTACCTTTACACACATACAGATGTACATACAGAAATCTACATACATCCAGAGATGTAAGGTGAAGAATAAAGTTTTGATTCTCCTGAAGTCAGGAATTTAGCCTGCCTTCTTGTCACTTTAAAAATCTTTTAGTGAAGCAAATTTGGAATAATTGTGTCTTTCTCAACCCTTGTTATACCAGTCAAAACAAATACCTAACCCTTTTTCCAGGATACCTTCTGAATGAACCAAGATATATCAAAAGGCTTTTAATTATGGTTACTGAAAGCCAACTCATCCTTAGTGAAATTATACCAGTTAGAAAGATAGGCACAAGAATTACAAATGAGAGTTCCAGCAAGATGGCGGAGTAGGCAGAAAGACTGCACAGACCCTCTCCAACAAAGAAAAGGGAAACCGATTAACACAGACACAGAAGATAATCTTGGACCCCTGAGCCTTGAAGGGAAGGATATAGAAGTGGACTAAACCCCAATTAGCAGAAGAATTTGCGTGAAAATACCAAAAAAGGAACATACAGAGCTGCGGTCTGGCAGCAATCCTGACAGCACAGACAGCTTAGAGATTCCCAAATGGTGGTAGACCTAAGAATTAACCTAAAAATCATCCTGCTAGCCAGGGACTGCACTGAGGACTGTGCACCGTGGCTGGGGAACAAACAGAGAAGGTGAAGAGAAAGGTGGGCTGAACTGTGAACTTTTGCCAGTACGGAGGGTGCCGCCATTTTGAAAGTTTAAAAAGCAGCTTGACTATTTTGGATATTTAAAGAGATAGCATTCTCAGAGATTGCTGGGGCTTAAGAACACATTCTGCTTTCCAGCAATCCCAAGGACATTTGGGACCTTCAAGACTGAAAAAGTAAGAAATTCCTCTTGTTACTCTTATAACCCTCACCCGCTTGGTGAACACAGGTGTGGCCAACACCCACTCCAACCTACCTTCTAGGCCCACAGGAACTCCATCACAGTCTGTGTGCTCACACGGAGTCTGGGTGCCCTGCCCTGTACTCCACTGATTTCTTTTTCTTTTTTTTTATTTTCTTTTTTTCTTTTTCACTTTATTTTTTCTGGTGATTAGTTTGCTTGTATTTGTCTGTTTTAAA
Source organism: Orycteropus afer afer (assembly GCF_000298275.1). Lineage (NCBI taxonomy): Eukaryota > Metazoa > Chordata > Mammalia > Tubulidentata > Orycteropodidae > Orycteropus > Orycteropus afer. Next base: position 1,144,117 of record NW_006922254.1, on the reverse strand, counting down.
AACTACTAATATTATTAATACTTTTGTCCTGTTTATTATTATTCTTAATCTTCCCTACAAGGTACTAGTTTTCAGCATTTTTTCCTTTCGCTGTACCTACTTGAAAATGTTTTTTTAAGTCAAGTTTTTTTTTCTTTTTCCTCTTTTTTCTCATGAATAACCCCATTCCTTGTTTTTCTTTTTGCATTTTCCCATTTTTTTCTTCATTTATTATTCCCCTTCCCTACTTTTGTTTTCTTAGTGCCCTATCTTCAGATATTGC
>NW_006922254.1:1128973-1134278 GCF_000298275.1 Orycteropus afer afer | reverse complement strand
AAACTCATCCTTTGGTATTCTTATTTTAAAAGGCAGCTGCTTTGCTGTTTCCTTATGATGAAAAGGTATTTATGACAAAGGGTTAGCAGGAGGAAAGTATTTAGGTAAAGAAGAGCAGAGAAAGGCAGAAAGATTTGTGTCAGTAACATGTTTATAGTGATCATCTATCTTTGAGGATCCCTGAGTTTTTAGTTTTTCATTTGTTTTATGGAATTAATCTTCAACGATGCCATTTTGGAGCATTTTGCATGCCAATTAAATAAGCATCCTCTTTCTTCAATTTTGGAAACTTTCATTTTAAAGTAAATCTCAACTGGACAATTTTGTTCAATTGGATCATGTCCCATGATGGACACCAAATCGCCTTTGGTAATATTTTGCCATTTTGTAAATATGTGTACCTTCTGGGTCCATAATTTAGGACTCGTAACTTTTTGCAAGTCCATTAGAATTACAAATCCTATATTTAACTGGCAGACAGAATTGTCAGCCTTACTTCAAATGCATAAAACAAAACTGACAGGATCAGTCAATGAAACTGTGTACTAACCAAAGCCTAAGAACTGGAATTCTGAAGTCAGTCAAGTGCCATTTCTAAATAACTGTCCCTCTAAGCTTGGACTGGAAAACTTAAAGAATTTGGGGAATTGACCCAAAAACATGAAGCTGGGATAATAGAAAAGATTAATTCACAATTTCAAAAATGGCGAGTAACACAGAGCACAAAAGGGCTCAGTGAATGCCACACCTGCATTTTTCATTGTTCCTGAAGCCCTCAACAGTTTATTATGGATCCCATCCTCATCACCAAAACTGTAAAAAAATAAATATTTCCACAAGATTAAATTTGTGTATGAATCCATAAACTTTACTTGCAATTCATGAATTGAGGAGTGTCTGGTCTGGAAATCAGACAAGAACTCTGAAGGACAAGAAGAGACCAAAATCATATAGACAAATTGATGTAAGAACAAGGAAGTTATGCTGGTCAAAAGTGATAGATTAGTTCCATGTCATTTTCCTTATGTGGCACATTGGGTGCTTTTGTAGCCAATTCCAGCAGGTGCAGACTAGTTTACTTAGGTTTTGGTTCCTAGGAAGGTCAGGCATTTATAGGAAATAGAAATCTAGCTAGGTTTCAGTTTGCTAACTTGGGCTTAGCACAAATGACATCTAGCATAGTCAGGTTAACAATTGGGAGACTCAAAGAATTTTGTGCCTGACTGTACATCAGAGTGCAACAGAAGGAAGAATATAGTTGTGATATTTCCAATTTGAATGATTAGGACGGGAGAATAATATCACAACAGAAATAAGGTTGGGAAAGTGTGTCTTGTAAAGCAAATCTGTAATGCAAGAGATTCCAAGGGAGATGCCTAATAGGCAGCTCAAAATTCTGCTCTTTGCCACTGTAAATCCTGTGAGAGTATAATTAATTACAGAAAAAAACACTATAAACTAAGATGATAGCAAAAATATATCTATATACTCAGAAATGGCTCTTAAATGAATTTATCATGCATGTTCTCAGCTTAGCCTTGATCAAGGAAGACAGAGGATTGCAGAGCAGATGCATAGGAGAGGCTGAGAGAGCCTGAGCTGGACAGCTAAGGCCAGCCCTGACAAGGAGGAGGGGGAAGGAGCTTCGTGGAATGGTGAAGGGTGATCAAAGAACTAAGTGCTGATGGAGAAAAGACAAGCCCTCATGGCATTCTACATCCATACTGGTTTCTGTCTTGAATTTTCCAGATAAAGAAGCTACAGTTCCCAGTAAAGAAATTCACACTGCCAGTAAATGAGACTCACCAGAGGGGCCTTAAAAAGATGCAAATTCTTTCCTTGTTTATCAGATAGTGACATTACCATGAAGCTATTATGATTTAATGAAGTATGATGTTGGCACAGGGTTTGTCAGATGGCTTGGTGAAAGAACTTCAAGCCTAGAAATAGATTCAAGATACATCAGGACTTAACACATGGCCAAGGTAAGATTTCAATTTAGGGAGAAGCAAATTGTTCTAATGATAAATAGTGCTGGCATAATCCATACTTTTTCTGAAAGGAAAAATAATTAAAATTATACTTTATATCATATACTGAAATAATTCCAAAAGAATTTCAGATTCAAATATTAAAAGTAAATATACCAAAAACCAAACTCACTGCCTTCAAGTAGATCCGACTCATAGAAACCCCTCCATGGGCTTCCGAGGTAGTATCACTACAGAAGTAGATTGCCCAACCTTCCTTCCGAGGAGTGGCTGGTGGGTCTGAACCGCCAGCCTTCTGGTTAGCAGTCAAATGCCTTAGGCACTACATCACCAGAGCTCCTAAAAGTAAATATAAATAATAAAAGTATATATATACTTTAACTGAGGAAAATGTCCATATAATCTTACAGTATAAAAGCTCTTTCTAAGCCAAACAAGAGACCTAGAGGCCAGGAAGAAAAGACTAGATATATATGACTTAAAAAAATAAATAAATAAAAATTAAAAGTTGCTGGTGAAAACAAAACAAAGCTGTAAATTAAGATAATTTTTTTTTTTTTTTAATTCTCTTGGGAAAATATTTCTAAGACTTAAACAGAAAAAGATCACTATGCTTAATAGTCATAGAACTATAAATTCATAAGAAAAAGACAAGCTCAGTAACAATATAGGAAAATGTGTATGAATAAGCAGCACACAAAAGGAATCAACAAGCCTAATGAACATATAAAAAGAACTTAACTTCACTGAGAGTCAGGAAAATGCAAAATAAAGCAACAAGTTGCAATATCCTCTCATTATGCAGTTGATGAACATTAAAAAAGAGAGGAATATAACATCTAATGCTTTCAAGAATGCATACAGTGCTAGAGGGAATGGGAATTGTGACAATTTGAGAAAGTAATGCATTGATATCTATTAAAAAATTATGTATATCCATTTACAAAACTATCTCCTTTTAATGATTCTATTATTCTACAGGAGGGAGCTCTGGTAGCATAGTGCCTAAGGCACTTGACTGCTAACCAGAAGGCTGGCGGTTCAAACCCACCAGCCGCTCCTCGGAAGGAAGGTTGGGCAATCCTACTTCGGTAGTGATACTGCCTCCGAAACCCAAGGAGGGGTCGCTATGAGTCGGGGACAACTCAACGGCAAATAACAACAACAACAACAACATTCTACAGGAATAAAGCTTCAATATAATATAAATTTATATGAAAGGATGTTCAATACACCCTCACTTGCAGTATCAAAGAAACAGGAAAACATAAATTGGAAAGAACTTTGAAGCCCATCATTCAAGGGTGGTTTTATAAGCTATGTGCATCTATACTGCTAAATAAAATGTGGATATTAAAGAGAATGAAGCAGCATCATATCTATTGACCTGGATGGTGTCCATGATATATTGATGCATGAAGAAAGCAATCTGCAGAGTAATTTATGCAATATAATTCCATTTCTATAAAAATTCACAATATTATTTTCTCAGCATATTTGTATAGATGTTTGTATGAGAATTGAGGAATATAAAGACGGATAGTTTATTGACTATGTTTACCTAGAATGAGGAAGATAGACTGATGGTATGGGACTTACAACTATTTATACAACCTTAAGTTGTGTTATTGATTACTGTACCAGCATATACAGTGTTACTTGTGTAACTTTAGAAATCATAAAGAAAATATTTTTTAAAAGAAGCAAAATTTTCCAATGTAATCCAGATTTGCAGGTTCTACTCTATTTTACAAGGTAAGAATGGAACTTGGAAGCTTCAGGAGTCCAGGTGATTCCTGGCACTAGGAAACTGTGTAGTCAAGTCTGATGGGGACAGGAAAGAAGGCCTTGAAGAGAAAATAATTTCCATATAAGGTTTAATGGAGACATTCTGTAGTCTGAGAAGGAATCACTGGAGAATTAATGGGGAGGAAAGTAGAGTAGGTGGAGGAAAAGGGAACAAGAGCACAAGAGAGGGCTTCAGTTTCTGAAAACAGGGCATCTCTTCCTCTAAGCAAAGAGGGAGTACTCATGAAGTATAGGACAGAAGTTTCAGAAAAATGTCTAAGAGCAGGAAAGGAAATTTAGGGAGTTGAGGTAAGAGAATGAAGAACATGAAGAAAGAATCAGAATAGAGAGGGTAAGAAATGGCCCAGGACGCCATGGGGGAAGGGGTCAAATCACAGCAGACAACCAGGAGGGGTTGGCTTTGTTTGTCCTTAGGGGAGTCAATCTTTAGGCTGTGATTTCTACCTCAACACTAATGGGACCAGATAAAACACCTTTCATCTTCCTTTCCCCAAAGAGTATGTGCAGAATTAGTCCTCTGTGCTCTCAGCCATGGCCTCTGTGGTAAAGGATTAAGATTGTGATTTGTGATATATATAGTTATCATGAACATAAAATTGGGTTGTATCCAAAGTGAGAAGCCTGAGAAATAATACTATTTATGAAGTGCCAGAAACTGTACAAATAACATTTCTGATCTTTCAACAGCTTTTTGATGTAGCTATTTTTACCCATTTCCAGATTTAAAAAAAAAAAAAAAAACATTTAGAGAATTGCAGTGATTTGTCCAAGATTACACATTCGAAGGAGTGGATGGACATCTCTTCCTCATCTAAACCCATATTCTTTTTCCACTACTTCTACAAAGGGTGGGAGTACATGGACTTTCCCAGAATCCCAGGGTCAGCGAGGTAGATCATACTGGATTTCAGAGCCTTTGTCTCTAGGCCTGGATGAACAGACTGGGCTTTAGATCTCAGAGTAAGCCTACACGAGACCTGATTTTGCCAGCATCTTCTTTCTTCAGCAGGAGTTCTGCTTACTGGCTTGACACTTAACAGCTTTTCCGGTGACTCACTCATCCCACTGATACTTTACTGTCCTGCAGAATAATGAAGAACAGAGCAGCATCAAGAGCTGCCTGCCAGGCTTCCCCTGAGAGAGGCCTAGGGTACAGTCAGACAGGAAAAGTAGGTCAGCACTTTGCTTTTCCCTCCTCTTGCCCTCCTCTGGAATGGTGCTCTGTGTCCCTATTTTCTATCTGTGTATTCAGCTTGTGCTTAGAGCAGTAGACAGAATGGTACTATAGGCATAGGACTCTGTGGGCAGAGAGAAGAGAGTGAGAGACCCGTCTAATGAGAACCTGCCAGGAAGACCATGCCATGACTTTATCTCTTATTAGGGGAAGATTTAGGTTGGGAGAATATGGTAGTGGTGTGTTTATCTTTTATTCAATTAATATCCACTGAGTATCTACTGTATGCTAGGAGCTCTGGTAGCATAGTGCCTAAGGCACTTGACTGCTA
>NW_006922254.1:1124382-1128873 GCF_000298275.1 Orycteropus afer afer | reverse complement strand
TGGCGGTTCAAACCCACCAGCCACTCCTTGGAAGGAAGGTTGGGCAATCCTACTTCCGTAGTGATACTGCCTCAGAAACCCAAGGAAGGGTCGCTATGAGTCAGGGCCAACTCGACAGCAAACAACAACAACAACAACAACATCTACTGTATGCTAGGGCTCCCATAAGCTGGGAACTCAGAGACAACATTGAGAAATCCCTGCTGAGTAACTTTGCAGTGACAGCATGTAAAATAGCATCTGTACACTGTAGGCTCTTAATAAATATTTGTTCAGTGAATGAGTGGAGGATAGGCTCAAACCCACTCATGAAGAAGCATGGAGTCTATCAGGAGACACAAATGCAAAACAAATCATCACATAATCTTTTAATCACAATTGTGGTAAGTCTTATGAAGAAAAATTTAGAATGAGCTTATAATCATTCTGGAAAATTTTTAAAAGCTTTTTCTTGAGTAAATTTTTCTTTTAGAATATTCTTGTGCTTTATAAGACAAAGATTAGCATATGTCTTGGGTGGGATTGCAGCAATAAATAAATAAATTCTGTGTGCTACAGCCTTATTCAAGCGAAGAATAAATTCCTGCCCATTGTAAAAACAAAACAAAACAATGCATGTCTTTGTGTATCCAAGACCCTGTATGTTTGCCCAGAGTAAGGATTGGGGCCTGTTTAATGGGTGTCCCATGTAGGTTTTAGACCAGGCATTTAAGATTTATAATCTGCCCCATCCCTTCTAATTATGGAAACCTGAATAAATCGCTTATCTTCTGTGAACCTCAGTTTCCTCATTTGTAAAATGAGAATGGCACCCCATTAAGAAGTTTTTAAATGTTCACTGCTCCCTCTGTTCTCCTTCCACAGCCTTATGCTCCCTCTGTGATGGTCAGAGGCCCTCTGACACCACCTATGCTGAGCCCATACACTGGTCATTCTCTGATTGAGGCCTTTTATCTAAACTGGGCCAGCTATTACTGCATTCCTCCTACTCTTCTATATCTGGTTATCATGACCTTTGGCCATTGCTCCCATGGCCCAGCATGTTAACTGAGCCTCTGACCACTTTTTTAAAAAATTAACCAGTTAAGATAGAGAGACCTGGCTGGAGATAATACATTTTGGGGCAATAAGAACTAAAGTCTTGGTTTGGCTATTTTGCAGGCGTATAAACTTGATCAAGTTACTTAACCTTCTTGAACCTCAGTTTTTTCATCTGCAAACTGGAACTGATAACATTATATACTTGACCCAGTAGCTGAGGGATATGAACAAATGAAAACATGTATACAAAAGCACTCTGTCAACTGCAATGCACTAAATGCAAATGAGAAGATGCAGGAAAGAAAAGCGAGATGGAGAAGAGATTGCGTACTAGGAGTGGGGTATTATTGAAAATGAACTCACAGAGCACTTCAGGCTCCCTGTGCCTGCCTGCACAAGGGCAGAGTATTGAGAGTGACGGTTATCCCAGGAGTGAAATAATCAGAGAAAAACTGAGATCACCTAATTTCTAAGATTCTTCTTTATTGTAGAATGTCTATTGGTATGATCACTGTAAGTGTGAATGTATTGAAATAAGCAAAACAATAGGAGTAACAGATGCCAGTTTGCTCAGATCTGAACACTGTCTTGGAGTGGGACCTCCTGCAGTCATTGTGATGGAAGCCATTTTAGCTTGTATTGTCCAGTCAAAGGTTTAATTATTGCACAGCAAGAAGTCTAAATCCTTGAGTTTATTTTCTGTTCCGGATTCTAGAACACTAAACCCACAGGACACACCCATTTTTAAAGCTCCAAACAGAAAGAAAACAGAGGGTTTATAGTGAGAGTGTGGTAACCTGGATAGTCCCTCCACTCATATAGCAAGAACACCTTATGTAAGGGTCCCTCAGTCTCTTCACTGGGGCCAGCAGCATAGCTTACTGACCACTGAGGAAATTTTGACTTTAACTCAAAATAAATAGAGTCCTGATTTGTAGATACAGACAGGTAAGAAGTGAAGGAAAAACGAATGATAGGAAGCTGAAAGCACCCAGTAGAAGCACCCCATGTGAAGCTGGCAGCCAGGGTCTGGTAGACACTGAGCTCCAGATCTGATTCAGAACTGGTATGAGATGTTTTCATAAGTGCATGATGTAATCTGCTACAGTTGGGCAGGCTGAAGGCATGTCTGCACTGCTATTTCTAAGTAGAAATGGAGATCCTCTCTTCTGGGTCCCCAAATAAAGCATTTAGCTGAGCTGGCCTATTAGTCTTGTCAGCTTTCCTATCTGTGATAATGCTCTGTACTTATCCCCCAAACACAATTCTATACAGAAGTTAAAAACATATCAAAATATGCCTCCTGCATTAAAAATCTGTAATTTTTAAGTGTTGCTCTGTAACAGAAGCTTCTTGCATTGGTCAGAAAAGCTCTGGAGTTTAGAAAAGTCCCCTTTGAACAGCACTTGTATTAAAGATTAACAAGTAGAGTCTTTAGCTCCAACTGGGTCTAATTGTCACTGCTGTTTACTTTACAGGGAGAACACGTTCCCTAAGGAGCAAGCCAACTCCCACCTGATGTGATGAGATCAAAAGCTCTCCAAACACAGGCAGGAAGCTCCTGTCCTAATCCCAGCTCTTTCCATTTAGCCATGTACCCTGACCTCTGAAGGTCTCTGGGCTCTCATATGTAAACCAGACTCCTCTTACATGTGAGAGAGTCATAAGAGAGGGAGTTTTTCGAGAGATTTGGATCTGGCCTGCTGCTGAGGACCTATTTGCTCAAGCCTAAATCCTTACTGCTTATCAAAACAAAATTGTATAATCCCCATTCTTCCATTTGAGGAAATGTTTCTAGGATTTCCCTTCAGTGTTACCCTCTCACAGTCCTGGAGGGCTCTGTAAGGAAGCATTTGGATGAGGAATCACAAGTTACAGGGACTAAAAATAAGCCATAGCAAGCTTCCTGTGTGAAAAATAAATGAAAACTCTAGTTTGGCCTTGCCTGTACAGCATCAGAAAAAGTGGTTTTTTTATGTTTTGTGAGTTTTGTGCATTGCTTATTTTTAATGAGAAATTTATAAGAACTCATATATTTTAACATATATACTTAACAACATGATACAAATCTATTGTGAAAGTACTCAGAAATTTAAATTTCAAACTCTTTACCTACAAGAACCATGCAGCAGAGTTAAGAGGAAAAAAAAAAAGGCTCTAAATCCATTTTAATTTATGAAAACACAAAACCAAGCCATTTAGGAAGCAATAATTTGGAAGATTAATTACTAGGTATTTGTATCAATCTCTTACCACTTTTTGATGATTGACACTGCTCATACAATATACAAATAAATGTAGTTCTGGAAATGCAGGCAAATTATGTTTTGTTTTGAGCAAGAAGAAACTTATCCCTGTTGCTGTGTGATCCCTACATATCCACAAAAATTAAAAAAAAAAATAAAAACAGAAACAGCCCACCCACACCCCACTGCTAAATTAAACACTTTATGTCTTCATTGGTCTACTCACCTGGCTCATGATAGCTTTCAGGTGCCTGAATTTGCTACATTTTATGTCATTGAACAAAGCTATCTGAGCTGCCAAGATTTTGCTCACTTTATAAAAATCTGAAACCAGAGGAATGACTGGAAGTCTTATCTATTTTCAGGTTCATTAAAATGCTTAAGTCTGTGTGTGTTTCAGTGACCTTTGATCTGTAGAACACTCTAAGAGGTTGTGAGGAGATATAGAAGAAATATATTCCTATGCCTAAGGAATTTACCCTCTGGAGAAGAAAGGCAAAATGCAAAAATTAAGATAACATGCAGTGACATACAATAAAAAATGCAATTCATTTACTGTGAATGATAACACACAAGTCCTATGAGTTTGGGTAATAATGAACCTGGTGACTCATCAAAGATTTTATTACCATATATTGTCAGACCAGGGACATTCCAGTCAGTAATGTCCACCAGTCTGAACACCAAGGCTTGGTCATATTTACATAAAAAATTGTCAGCAGGATTGAGTGGAACAGAGTATGGAGAAGGAAAATAAGAGGTGAAGATGAACCACATGGAAAGCACTATGAATATAGAACATTGATGTTCATTCAGGATGCATCCATTTAACAAAATGTATTATGGCACTACCCTAGGCATTAATTCATGCTGAGGAGATTGATTAGTTAAAACAGACAATAACAATCAAGGAATAACAGGATCATAGTACCATTTGAATAAGAGGATTTTGAGATAATGTGTAGGAAGGCTTATAAGATAACAGAGACCATAAGCAAAAACAGATGAAATAAAAATAGCTAGGAAGGTTCCACTCTTCGGAAGGAAGGTTGGGCAACCTACTTCTGTAGTGATACTGCCTCAGAAACCCAAGGAGGGGTTGCTATGTGTTGGGTCCGACTCAAGGGCACACAACAACAACAGGAAGGTTTTATTAAGAAAAACATGTTGTTGTTGTTGTTGTTGTTAAGTGCCGTTGAGTCAT
>NW_006922254.1:1117546-1124278 GCF_000298275.1 Orycteropus afer afer | reverse complement strand
ATATATAAACATAAATGACACGAAACTTATAGCATTTTGGCTGCATCATTTTGTGATCTTTTAAATCCAGCACAGAGAGATAGAAGTAGAGAAGCTGAGGTGGGTATTCATAAATATTAGTTGATCAATGCCGTTACTTTTCCATCAAATTCAATAATACCATCATGAAGCTGAACATCATGGAGTTCCAAAGATATTCCTCAGAATGGGCATAGATCCCTGGAGTTGCCTAACTACCTTCCAACTCCATCTTACAATCCATATAACGGGAGCTGAAACCGAAACAATGTAAAGGCAAGAGTTGTAAGGAGAGTTTACTCTCATGCTTGGAGCCAGTCTTTAAGTTTCAGATAGGCCATGTGGCATGCATTTCATGGTCCTCTCTTAAACACATTGGACTATTCTTCACACAGAAACTCTTACCAGTCAGCTTCATAGTCTTCCTCCACTATAGGTATGCTTGACTGCTATGTTACCTGGCCAAAGTTGATGAAAGCTCTCCCATACCTATTGCTCCCTGTAGGCCCAAATTCACCAGGTGAAACCTGTAGCATCCAGCTCCTTCCCCAGTAGTATGTCCCTGGCCAGGCCTGTGTTACAAGGTAGTTTCCTATCTACCTTGATAAAGGTGTTTCTTTAAACACTCAAGATTCTCTCAGTTTAGGCAGCTGCCTCTTATTCTGTCTAGGTTGAGCTGTTATGTTTTGAAATTGGCTGGCCAAGAAGCAATGTATTTAAAAATGTCTCACAGAATTCCATGAACTTGCAAACTGCAAGAGAACAAAACAATATTTTAACAAGTTGTTCAGCCAATGAGATCCCATTACTTTTCTATTAGAACTCCATGACTAATTCTGTCAAAACTATTCTGGCATAGAGCAATGTTTAGTGTGGGAAAACTGCCGAAAGATGTCTTGTGTGGTCCTCTCTTTCTTACAATAGTATTGAGCGAACAGATAATGATAATTTCTCAGGATATTATGCTGGACTTGGGTTGTGTTGTTGGGTTGTATATACAAAGGTTTGAGCAGGAGATGTCATTAAGAGAATGTTTTACCTTCCATGAAGAACAATTCCTAATGCACAGCTAAGTACACCCACATGGACTGACATGGACTTGGGAACCACTACACATACTGCTAGAGCCTTTAAGGTACTCCCTCTGGTAAAGGCAAACTGAAGTTCCCCAATAAAGTGGTATCACTAAGGAGTGTGGGGTACAGACCACACAGGGTGACACTGTCAGAGAGCTGACACAAAAATGACTGTATATAAAATATTCGTGCAGTGTTTCAACAGAAATTTATTATTTTTTATAAAAACATCCCTGTAGTTATAACAACAAAAATATTTTTTTTTGTAAGCCTAACTTTTATCAACATACCTGCAAGCCTAAAACTATGCACTAATTTACTTTTGGAAACTTCCAATATACTCCAGTCAAAGATGTCATTAATACCCAATTACAGTGATGCTTCAAATCATCCAGTTTCATCTATTATTCTTTGAATCACTGACTTTGTCAAATTTTCTAGTGTTTTAGCTATAATATTGTGATAATTAGTATTTGTGAACCTGTATCAATAACTATTTTGAGAATTAAATAGTAATAAAAGGAAAACAAGGTGAAATGAAATATTTTTAAAAAGTTTCTGCTCACTTACCAATAATGTTGTAATCCAATTTAGAAAGATTTTACAAAGCAACATTGTTGCTGTTGTTGGGTGCTGTTGAGTCAGCTCTGACTCATAACAACCCTATCTACAATAGAACAAAACACTGCCCAGTCCTGTGCCAGCCTCACAACCCTTGTTATACCTGAACCCATCATTTCAGCCACTGTGTCAATCCATCTCATTGAGGTCCTTCCCCTGTTTTGTTGACCCTCCATTTTACCAAGAATGGTATCCTTCTCCAGGGAATGGTCCCTCCTGGCAACATGACCAAAGTAAGTGAAATTAAGTCTGGTCATTCTTGCTTTCAAAGAGCATTCTCTCTGTATTTCTTCCAGAACAGATATGTTAGTTCTTCTGGCAGTACATGTTACTCTCAGTATTCTTCACCAACCCCAAACTCAAAAGCATCAACTCCTCTTTGGTCTTCCTTATTCACTGTTCAACTTTCACATGCATATGAGGTAACTGAAAAATACCATAGCTTGGGTTAGGCATGCATACTGTGATATTTGGGTTGTATGTCAACTTGGCTGTCCCGCAATTCTGAGTAGTTTAAGCACTTGTGATGTGGTGATTCTCATGATGAGATCAGATGTATATGTTTTGAGCAGCTAATCCATTGAAAGGGAGTTTCCCTAGGTGTGTGACCTACTTCAGTATATATATATATATATATATATATATATATATATATAGACATCCTGGGAAACTGAGAGAACCTTCTGTGGATCTACATCCTGTTGTGCTGCCTACAACTGTAGGCATGATTGAACAATCCACCATTCCCCCTGGTAATCTTGGGCTCACCATCTACTGCAGTCAATAGCTTGTACACTGCCTGCTAACCTTGAGCTCATCAGTCCCTGCAGCTGCATGAGTTGGGAAAAGCTTCCAGTTTGACATTTGATCCAGGAACTTGGGAGTTCCAGCTTCTTCTAAGCTTTACGGGTTTTGTTTCTCTAGAGAATCCAGCCTAACACATGTACCTTGGTCTTCAAAGAGACATCATTGATCTTTAGTATTTTAAAGAGGTCTTTTGCAGAAGATTTGCCCAGTGCAATACATTGTCTGATTTCTTGACTGCTGTTTCCATTGGTTTTGATTGTGGAACCAAGTAACATGAAGTCTTTCACAATTTCCATTTCTTCTCCATTTATTGTGATGCTGCTTATTGGTCCAGTTTTGAGGATTTTTTTTTTTTTATGTGGAGATGTAATCTATACTGTAAACTGTAGTCTTTAATCTTCATCAGTAAGTGCTTCAAGTCATCTTCACTTTAAGCAAGCAAGGTTGTTTCATCTGCATACTGCAGGTTGGTTATGAGTTAGTATTCATATAATCCAGGAGATATTACATTTAAGTAATTTACAACTACATCACATACTATTTTATGATTAAAATTGATAATAAACATTACCAAAGATTCGGTATGCTCTGGTATATGGAAGAATATCCACTAGGGAATGACACCATGAGTTACTGCACTGGGTGATTCACAGCCCTAAAATATCACTGTCCCACTGTAGTACATTAGTTCTTAGTTGCAGAGTTGGCAACTTTTTCTATGGTATGTGCCAAGGTTCTGAGCCTTCTCCCTAAAGCATGAGAAGGGAAGGATGATGGGGAGTGACTATCCCTTGCTACTCTCAGCTAACAGTAGCTGCTCTGAATCAAGAAAAAACCACAAGTCCTCCCTGACTCAGTGCAGGTCCCAGCTCTGCAGATATGAATAAGGGAAGGACAGTAACTGGTCCATGAGACAAAATAAATGAGACTGTAAGCTCTGTCTGGCCAAAGTAGCTCTAGCCATCTGGGCTTTTTAATTTTTTGTTTCACTTCTTATATCCTGAATGCACACACACCAGAACTTTTCACCAACCCAGAACTCAAAAGCATCAACTCCTCTTCAGTCTTCCTTATTCACTGTCCAACTTTCACATGCATATGATGTAACTGAAAAATACCATAGCTTGGGTTAGGCATACTGTGATATGTATGTGCTGACTAAAGCACACCGCACACACTCTCAAGAAAAATGGCACAGGCAAATATAAGTGTAAGCAAGTGCACAAAAAAAAAGAAGGGAAGAATAGAGGCTTTAGGTGTGTCTACAAAAGTAATTTGTTGGTGTCACCCAAGTTGGGGATTAAGAAAAATGACTTGAGTCCCAGATCCCTCACTTGTCAGCTCAGTACTATTGGGTTAGTAATATAATCTGAAGTCCAGTTTCTTTATCTCTAAAATTAGTTTTCCTTTTTTCATTGACTCAGATACTTTTTTGAAAAATTATTTTATGTTTGTTGAGAACATACACAGAAGAATATACAATATTTATCAATTTCTGCTAATACAGTTCAATGACATTGATTACATTTTTTGAATTGTGGAACCATTCTCACCTTGCTTTTCGCAAGCACGCCTTCATTAACATAAACTCACAGTCCCCTAAGGTCCCTATCTAATCTTTCAAGTTACTGTTGTCAGTTTGATCCTATATATATTGTTCTTTAAAGAATACAATGCTCAAGGCAGATATTGTTTACTGTTGCTGTTGTTAGATGCCATTGAGTCATTTCCAACTCATAGCGACCCCATGCACAGCAGAATGAAACACTGACCGATCCCGCACCAGCTCCATGATCCCTGCTATACTTAATCCCATCATTGCAGCCACTGTGTCAATCCATCTCGATGAAGGGCTCCCCCTCTTTTGTGGACCATCCACCCTAACAAACATGGCTTCTTTCTCCAGGGAATGGTCCCTTCTGACAACATGACCAAAATAGGTAAGACAAAGTCTGGCTATTCTTATTTCCAAGCAGCATTTCGGGTGTACTTCCTCCATGACAGATCTGTTAGTTCTTTTAGCAGTCCATGGTACTTTCAGCATTCTTCGCCAGCACCACAACTCAAAAACATCAACTCTTCTTTGGTCCCTCTTATTCATTGCCTAGCTCTCACATGCATACGAGGTGATTGGAAGTATCACGGCTTGTGTCAGGCGCATCTTAGTCCTCAAGGAGACATCCTTGCTCCTCAGCACTTGAAATAGTTCCTTCACAGTTGACTTTCCCAATGCTACACATCATGACTGCTGCTTCCATTGGCATCAATTGTAGAACCAAGCAAAGTGAATTCTTTGACAACCTCAATCTTCTCTCCATTTATTGTGATGCTGCTCATTGGTCCAGTTGGGAGGATTTTTGTTTTCTTTATATTGAGACGTAATCCATACTGCAGACTGTATTATTCAAACTTCATCAGTAAGTGCCTCAAGTCATCCTCACTTTCAGCAAGCAAAGTTGTATTGTCTGCATATCTCAGCTTGTTAATAATTCTTCCTCCAATACTGATGCCAAGTTTTTCTTCATATAGTCCAGCTTCTCAGATTATTTGCTCAGCATATAGCTTCAATAAGTATGGGGAAAGGATACAACCCTGACACACTCCCTTCTTGATTTCAAACCATGTAGTGTCCTCTTGTTCTGTGTGAATGATAGCCTCCTGGTCAAGGTACAGATTCCTCATGAGGACAATCAAGTGTTCAGGAATTCCCATTCTTCTCAATGTTATCCATAATTTGTCATGATCCACACAATCAAATGCCTTTGCATAGTCAATAAAACACAAGTAGACATCTTTCTGGTATTCTTTGCCTTGAGCCAAGATCCATCTGACAACAGCTATGATATCCCTTGTTCCACATCCTCTTCTGAATCCAACTTGCACCTCTGGAAGTTCTCTGTCAATATACTGCTGCAAATGTTTTTGAATTATCTTCAGTAAGATCTTACTTGCGTGCGATATTAATGATATTGTTCTATAATTTCTACATTCTGTGGGATCACCTTTCTTTGGAATGGGCACAAATATGGATCTCTTCCAGTCAGTTGGCCAGGTAGCTGTCTTCCAAATCTCTTGGCATAACTGAGTGAGTGCCTCCCATGGGGCATCCGTTTGTTGAAATATCTCAATGGGTTTTCCATCAATTCCCGGAGCCTTGTTCTTCACCACTTCCTTCACTGCAGCTTTGACTTCCTCCTTCAGTACCATTGGTTCCAGATCATATGCCACTTCCTGAAATGGATGAAGATCGACCAGTTCTTTCTGGTACGGTGAATCTCTGTATTCCTGCCATCTTCTCTTGATGTTTCCTGCATCATTCAATATTTTGCCCACAGAATCCCTCAATATTGCAACTCGAGGCTTCAATTTTTTCTTCAGTTCTTTCAGCTTGAGAAATGCTGAGCATGTTCTTCTCTTTTGGTTTTCAAACTCCAGGTCTTTGAACATTTCATTATAGTAATTGGTTTTGTCTGCTCGTGCTGCTCTTTAAAATCTTCTGTTCAGCTACTTTATCTTATCATTTCTTCCATTTGCTTTGGCTACTCTCCTCTCAAGGGCAAGTTTCAGAGTCTCTTCTGTCATCCATTTTGGTCTTCTCTTCTTTTCTCATCTTTTTAGTGATCTCTTGCTTTCTTCATGGATAATGTTCTTGATAGCCTCCCACAATTCTTCTGGTTTTCGGTCATTGGTGTTCAATGCATCAAATCTACTCTTTAGATGATCTCTAAATTCAGGAGGGATATATTCAACATCATATTTTGGCTCTCTTGGACTCGTTTTAATTGTCTTTATTTTCAAGTTGAACTTGCATATGAGCAGTTGATGGTCTGTTCCACAATCAGCTCCTGGCCCTGTTTTGGCTGAAGATATTGAGCTTGTCCACTGCCTCTTGCCACAGATGTAGTCAATCTGATTCCTGTGTGTTCCATCTGGTGAAGTCTGTGGAGAGCTGCCATTTGTGTTGCTGAAAAAAAAAAAAGTGTTTGCAATGAACAAGTCATTGGTCTTGCAAAATTCTACCATGCAAGTTCCAGCATTATTTCTGTTGCCAAGGCCAAATTTTCCAGCGGAGCTCTGGTAGCATAGTGGTTAAAACATTTGCCTGCTAACCAGACGGCTGGCGGTTCAAACCCAACAGCCACTCCTCGGAAGGAAGGTTGGGCAATCCTACTTCCATAGTGATACTGCCTCGGAAACCCAAGGAGGGGTC
>NW_006922254.1:1101331-1116971 GCF_000298275.1 Orycteropus afer afer | reverse complement strand
CTTTACCTTATCCATGTGAGTAAGGCTGGGTTTACTCCGATGATGCAGCTCTTTCTGAGTCCTATTTTGAGAGCCTTCTAACCTAACCAGGCTATTCATAAAGTTGTGTGGTAATGTATCAAACAGTGTTTCTTTGTTATTCATAAGGTTTTCCCTGGCCAATTCTTTGAGAAGTAGATGGCCTCTTCCTTCTTCCTAGTCTGTGTCAGTCTGTAAGCTGGGCTGACACCAAGTGCATTCCACTGGGTTTGAAACATCAATGGCTTAGCCCCAAAACTCACATCAACCCATCACCACGGTAGGACAAACCGACAGACAAGTTGGTCTCCCTGTTGGAAACCTTTTGTACCATCCTTCCCTGGGTCCCTGCAGCTTACTCCTCCTCTGTCCAGGTTCCTGGGCCTTTTAATCCCCTTTCTCCCACTCTCCTGTCCTGCTGCTTTGGGTGTGCTTGTGTTCTCACTCTTCATCTGGATCCCTGCAGCTGACTTCTCCTCTGTCAGGGGTTCCTGGCTTTCAATCTCCTTTCTCTTGCTCTGCCGTCCTGCTGCTTTGGGGATGCCTGGGTTCTCACTCCTTACCTGGACCCCTGTGGCTGCTTTACTAGTTAAGCTAAACTGCTGCTTGGTTTAAATAAGACTTCAGGAAACATTTTAGGTTTAAGGCTTAAAGATTATCTAAGGGCAATAGTTCAGGGATTCTTCCATCCTCCATGGCTCTAGAAAGTCTGGATTCTATAATTGTTTGAAAATTTATTAAGATTCTTTCTAGACTCTTTGTTCATAATGTTCAGTAATGGCAGTTGGGCACCATCTAATTCTGGTCCCATGGCAAAAGAGACAATTGTTCATGGTGACAGATAGCTACACATTCCTTTTCTGCCTCCTATTCTTGACTCACGTTCCTCTATTGCTCCAGATGAGTAGAGACCAACTGTTATGCCTTGGATGACTACTTGGAAGTATTGAAGACCCCAGTCATTATGCAACAAACAAGGAGGTAGAACTGAAGCACTAAACATGATATTAGGCCAACTGACTAAATATCTCATGAATCCATGACCTGAAACCTCCTACCAAAAATACAAATTCCATAAGGTGTTTTGTTGTACATAAGTAGCCCAGCAGTTGCTCTTTTTTGTTGTAGTTTTAAATATATCTACCACACAACATTTGCCAATTGAATTTTTACAAATGTACAATTTATTGACATCAGATATACTAATCAACTGTGCAAACTTTACTTTTATTTTCTTTTAACTTTTTATTATGATTTGGATGAAAGTTTACAGAGAAAATTATTTTTCCATTAAATAATTCACACACATTTTTTTTTTATGACATTGATTGCAGCCCCCCAATGCAACAGCATTCTTGCCACTCCTTCCTTATATTTACCATTTTCCTTCTTCTTTCTTTCCTATCCCATCTTGCCTTCTGAGCTTTATCCCTACACAATGCTGCCCTTTTGATCTCTTACAGTTGGTTGTGTATAACTCCCTGAGGTGTTATTGTTCACGTTTTTGCTGTATTGTTGTTAGGTGCCATCAAGTCAGCTCCAATACAAAGTGACCCTAAGTCCAACAGAATGAAACAGTGCCTGGTCCTGCACCAACCTAACAATATTCGCTATGCTTGAGCCCATCATTACAGCCACTGTGTCAGTCCATCTCCTTGAGGGTCTTCTCCTTTTTCACTGACCTTCTACTTTACCAACCATGATATCCTTCTATGGGGACTGATCCCTTCCGACAACATGACCAAAGTATGTGAGATGGAATCTGACCATTCTCATTTCTAAGGAGCATTCCAGCTGGACTTCTTTCAAGATTGATTTGTTCGTTCCTCTGACACAATTCAAATGCTAATTCTTGTTCAGTCTTCTTTATTCATTGTTCATCTTTCACATAAATGGGAAGCTATTGAAAATACCATGGTTTGCCTCAGCGGTATCTTGGTTTTCAAAGTGCCATCTTTAAAACACTTTAAAGAAGTATTTTGCAGCAGAGTTGTTTAATGTAATATGTCATCTAATTTCTTGACTGCTGCTTCTGTAGGCATTAATTTTGCATCTAAGTAAAATGAAATCCCTGACAACTTCAATCTTTTTTCCTTTTATCATGATTGTGCTTATTGATCCAGTTGTAAAGATTTTTGTTTTCTTTATGTTAAAATATAATCCATATTTAAGGCTATAAAGTCTTTGATCTTCAACATAAGTGCTTCAAGTCTTTGTTTTTAGGAAGCAAGGTTGTGTCATCTGCATATCACACATTAATGAATCTTCCTCCAATCCTGACACTGTGTTGTGTTTCATAGAGGTCAGCTCCTCAGATTATTTGCTCAGCATAGAAATTGAACAAGTATGGTGACAGAATACAACCCTGACACACACCTTTCCTGATTTTAAACCATTCAGTATCCCCTTATTCTACTTGAATGACTGCCTCTTGGCCTATGGAATAGGTTTCCCATGAGCACAATTAAGTGTTCTGGAATTCCCATTCTTTACAATGTTATCCATAATTTGTTATGATCCACACAGGCGAATGCCTTTGCATAGTCAATAAAACACAGGCAAACATTTTTATGGTATTCTTTGCTTTCAGCCAAGATCCATTTTACATCAGCAACAATATCCCTTATTCCATGTCCTCTTATGAATCTGACTTGAATTTCTGGCGGTTCTCTGTCAATGTACTGCTACAACCATTTTTTAATTATCTTCAGCAAAATTTTACCAGTGTGTGATATTAAAGATATTATTTGGTAATTTCCACATTCTTTTGGATCCCTTGTTTTGGAATGGGCACAAATATGGATCTCTTGCAATAGGTGGGCTAGGTAGCCATCTTCCAAATTTCTTGGCATAAGTCAATGAGTGTCTCCAGCCCTGCATCCTTTGTTGAAACATCTCAGTGGGTATTTCATCAACTTCCAGAGCCTTGTTTTTCACCAATTCCATCAACGCAACTTGGACTTCCTCCTTCAATACCATTGGTTCTTTATCATATGTTGCTGTTGTCGTTGTTGTTGTTATGTGCCATCGAGTCAGATCTGACTCATAGCGACCCCTCTTTGGGTTTCCAAGGTGGTGTCAGAAGTAGATTTAGATTTCCCAACCTCCCTTCCATGATCATATGATACCTCCTGAAATGGTTGAAAGTCAACCAATTCTTTTTGATACAATCAATCTGTTTATTCTTTACATCTTCTTTTGATGCTTCCTGCATCATTCAATATTTTGCCCTTAGAATCTTTCAGTGTTGCAACGCGAGGCTTTAGTTTCTTTCTTCAGTTCTTTCAGCTTGAGGGATGTCATGCATGTTCTTCCCTTTTGGATTTATAATTCCTGATCTTTGCACATTTCATTATAATATTCTACTTTGTCTTCTCGAGCCACTCTTTTGAAATCTGTTTAGCTCTTTTGTTTCATCATTTCTTCCATTTGCTTTAGCTACTCTCCTTTAAGAGCAAGTTTCAGAATCTCTTCTGACATGCATTTTTGTCTTTTCTTTATTTCCTGTCTTTTTAATGACTTTTTGCTTTCTTCACACATGACTGAATGTCATCCCACAACTTGCCTGGTCTTCGGTCAGTGGTGTTCAATGCATCAAATCTATTCTTCAGATGGTCTCTAAATTCAAGTGAGATATATTTTGGCTCTCACGGATTTGGTCATATTTTGGCTCTCATGGATTTGTTTTAATTTTCTTCAGCTTCAACCTGAACTAGCATATAAGCAATTAATGATCTTCCCACAATCAGCTCCTCACCTTGTTCTGACTAATGATATTGAGCTTCTCTCTCACCTCTTTCCACAGATATAGTAGATCTGATTCTTTTGTATTCCATTTGGTGAGTTCCACATGTAGAGTCACTGTTTACACTGTTGAAAATGGTATTAGCAATGAATAAGTCATTTAATTGCAAAATTCTGTCATGCAATCTCTGGTGTCATTTCTATCACCAAGGCCATATTTTCCAACTACCTATGCTTCTTCTTTGTTTCCAGCTTCTGCATTCCAGTCACCAAAACTTTTCAATACAGCTTGATTGCATGTTTGGTCCATTTCAGACTGCAGATGTTAGTAAATACCTTCAATTTCTTCATCTTCAGCTTTAGTGGTTAGTGTGTAAATTTGAATAATAGTACTTACTGGTCTTCCTTGTAGGCATTTGGATATTATCCCCTCACTGCCAGCATTATACTTCACTATAGTTGTTGAAATGTTGTATTTGTTGATGAACGCTATTCCATCCCTCCTCAATTTGTCATTCTCAGCATAGTAGAGCATGATTGTCAGATTCAAAAATGGCCATTTGAATCTTTCCATTTGAATGAGTCTCTTTGAGCTCACTAATGTCTAGGATATTGATCTTCATTCATTCCATTTTATTTTTGACAACTTCTAATTTGCCTAGATTCATACTTTCTACATTCCAATTAGTGTAATTAACCCAATTATTAATGGATATATGCAGCTATTTCTTCTCATTTTGAGTCATGCCACCTCAGCAAATCATGAACTTAAGGTCAACTCTACTTTGAGGAGGGAGTGCTTCCCCAGCTGTATTTTCAGTACCTTCCAATCTAAGAGGCTCATCTCCTGGCACTATATCAGACAATGTTTCACTGCCATTCATAAGGTTTACAGTGGCCAATTTTTTCTGAAGTGAAGGACCCTTCCCCTCTTTCGTTGACCCTTCATCTTACCACGCATGACATTCTTCTCCAGAGAATGGCCCCTTCTGACAACACGATCAAAGTATGTGAGACAAGTCTGGCCATTCTCACCTCCAAGGAGCATTCTGGCTGCACTTCCTCCAGGACAGACCTGTTAGTTTTTTTTAGCAGTCCACGGTACTTTTAACATTCTTCTCAACACCACAGCTCAAAAGCATCAACTCTTCTTTGGTCCTCCTTATTCATTATCCAGCTCTCACATGCATATGAGATAATTGAAAAGGTACACCTTAGTCCTCAAGGAGACATCTTTGCTCTTCAGCACTTGAAAGAGGTCCTTTGCAGCTGATTTGCCCAGTGCTATACATTGTCTGATGTCCTGACTACTGCTTCCATTGGCATCAATTGTAGAACTAAGCAATTTGAAGTCTTTGACAATTCAAATCTTCTCTCCATTTATTGTAATGCTGCTTATAGGTCCAGTTGTGAGGATTTTCGCTTTCTTAATATTGAAGTGTAATCCATACTGCAGGAGCTCTGGTAGCATAGTGGCTAAGACACTTGCCTGCTAACCAGACGGCTGGTGGTTCAAACCCACCAGCCACTCCTCGGAAGGAAGGTTGGGCAATCCTACTTCCATAGTGATACTGCCTCGGAAACCCAAGGAGGGGTCGCTATGAGTCAGGTTTGACTCGACGGCACATAACAACAACAACAACAATCCATACTGCAGACTGTATTCTTCAATCTTCATTAGTAAGTACTTCACGTCATCCTCACTTTCAGCAAAGTTGTGTAGTCAGCATATTGCAGGTTGTTGGTGATTTTTCCTGTAATCCTGATGCCACATTCTTCTTCATATAGTCCAGCCTCTTGGATTATCAGTTTAGCATACAGATTGAATAAGTATGGTGAAAAGATACAATCCTGATGCACTTCCTTCTTCATTTTAAACCATGCAGTGTTCCCATTTTCTGTTTGAATGACAGCCTCCTGTACCATTTGTTAAAGAGACTATCTCTTTCCTGTTTAGTAGAGTTTGGCCTTTGTCAAAGATCAGCTGTCCATACATGGATGGATTTACTTCTGGGTTCTCAATTCTGTTACATTGGTCTATATATCTGTCATCATACCAATACCAGGTTATGTTGACTACCATGGCTGTATAGTAGGTTTTGAGATCAGGGTGTGTTACCCTTACCTTTAACTGATGCAATTTTTCCATCACTGCAAACCAAGCTCTGTGCTCCACAAGCAATTACCCTGTCTTTGCCCCTCTTTTTTGCATGCAGTAACCATTAATAAACTTTGGTCTCCATACATTTGCCTGCCAATCTTTTTATATACATGAGGTCATACAATATTCGCCCAATCTATAAAATAACAAATCTATTATAAAGGTATAAAAGAAATAAGAAAGGCAGACCTTCAGTAACATCAAGGTCCTTACAATTCTTTTGGGGAATAAAGTTAATGCAGTACAAGGTCAGTTTGAGGTAGTGAGTTATGCAAGACTATGGCACAAATTGTTCTTATATATTTTATAGGAATTTAGAATAAGAGAGACCTCTGGGGGCCAGGATCTCTTTAACTGAAATTAAAAATTGGGATTAAAACATAAAAAAAAGGAAAGACAATTTTAACAGAGAGCACTGCACAGGATGAAACAATGTGTGCTACCTTCTTTTCCTTGTGTTTTACAGGTGCTCTGGCTCATGGGGTGTAAAGTTCTAAGTAACTGACTACACAAAACCTATGGTAGTCAGAGCTCATCTTTGTAGAAAGAAGGGTTTACTTCTCCCATTTGTGCCTACAAAACTCTCAACATTTTTTGGCCATTTTAGCCATTTTGTCATGAGACATAAAAATGGTACAGTAAGATTCTAATCAAGAAGAGGAATAAAATGTATCATGAAGATATCAAATGTCAAAGTAACTTCGGCAAAAGGGACCACCTACGACTATTTTCTAAATGGTCCAAAAGGAGAGACACTTGTGGATGAAGTGAGATAGCTGAACAACAATAAAAATGTGGGAAAACAGGCACACAGGGCTCAAATCATTTCACCCAACAAAAGCTTAACTCATTAACCATTGTCTGAGTATTCTGAGATGAAAATGACTTATACAAAAATCTCCCAGGACAAAAATACAAGATATCATATTTGTGACTGGGTTCATATTGTCCTCACTTGATGAACCTTCAAATTTATTAGTTACATTTATGTGTTAACATACTCTTTAATTGTGTTCAGTTTGTTCCCTTTTCAGTACTCTTGTTTCCTTTTCTCATCTTTGCTTTTAAGTGGTTGTTGACCTTTTTGTCTCATACTGATGTTTTTTAAGTAAGGTAAGGCATTGATTTTATGAGTAATGTCCTTTATTTTGTCGCCATTCTGCTACTTTGCTGAAAGGTGTTCTCAGGGATAAACTCAATTCTAGTTTCTTTCTTTTTCTTTTTTTAATTTTTATCATGATTTTGGTGAAAGTCTGCAGAGCAAATTCATCTTCCATACAACACCTCATATACTCTTTGTCTCATGTCATTGACTGCAGTCTGCCACAACGCAACAGCTCTCTCCCACTTCCTCCCCATAGCCTCCTCTTCCCTGTGTCCTTCTCCTCCATGCACTCCTGCCCCCAAGCTGTCTCTCTATTCTCCTGTGATTGATCTCTCCAAAGAGTGTATTTACCTAATGTAAATGTTCAGCTCATGTGACTGTCTTTTGTTTGCCTGGAAGCCACAGGAATAGGTTCAATTCCAGATCTGAAGGGCAGCTAGGGGCCATAGTCTAAGAAGTTGCACCAGGCTCTATCAGACCAGCAAACATGGTCCCTTTTTTTTATGATTTTGAGTTTTGTTCTACAGTGTTCTCCCCCTCTATCCAAGATATCGTACATAGATCCCACTCCAAGTGGTTGACAGTGGTAGCCAAGCACCATCTAGTTCTTCTGGTCTCATAGTCATACAGTCTGAGGATTGCATTGTGTACCAGTCACATGGGCTAATTGTTTCCATGTGTCTTTGGCTTTCTTCATTCTTTGCTCTGGAGAAGGAAAGACCTATCATTGCATCTAGATGGCTTTTAACATCCTAGACACTACTCACTAAAGTAAGATAATGGAGCGATGTTTTTGTGTAGTACGTTATGCCATCTGAGCTTGATGTCCCCTATGACCATGGTCCCAAGCCCACAGGTCCAACTGTTTGTTCCCTCTGGGTAACTGGCTGTTGCAAGAAGTGACTACAACCTTGTTCTTTATCAGTTTTACTATATGCCTGGGAATTCTTCCAGAATTACACTTGTAGAAACATTGTCTGCAAACCTTATACATGGTCTTAGGCACACTTCCCCCTGCATAAACATACCTAATGTATGTTTAAATTCCTATATAATATATAAGAACAATTTGTGCCATAGTCTTGCATAACTCACTACCTCAGACTGACCTTGTATTGCATTAACTTTACTCCCCAAAAGAATTGTAAGGACCTTGATGTTACTGAAGATCTGCCTTTCTTATTTCTTTTATACCTTTATAATAGATTTGTTATTTTATAGATTGGGTGAATATTGTAATGTTCAGCCTGTCGACCCTACTATCCACCCATAGGTCAATGTTTGCCATAACAGACAACACAGTACTGTATGTGCAAAAGGGTTCATCTTTGTTGTCTGCACCTCTCTGTGTTTTCTTCTTCCTCAATGCCACCATGTTGATCACTCACATTTGGTACATTATCCTTCTCTTCACCCAAATCAATACTTGTCTCTACCTACCTAGCAATGTTCCTTCCCCTCCCCTCACACCCCTGATACCAATAAAGAAAATTTCCTTCCTTATATAAATCTTTCCTTGACTGTTTACAATAATGGACTAATGCAATATTTGTTGTTCTGTGATTGACTTATTTCACTCAACATAATGTCCCCCAAGTTCATCCATGTTACACAGTGTTTTGCAGATTCTAAATCATTCTTCAGGATTTCATAGTATTCCATTGTTTGTATGTACCATAGTTTGGTTTTCCATTTGTGATAGTTGGAGCTGTGTGTCAACTTGGACCCCAGTTCTGTGTGGTTGTTCCCATGATGGGATTGAATGACTGTGTTCTGAGTGGCCAATCTGTTGAAGAGGAGTTTCCCCAGGGGTGTGGCCTGCTTCCAGTATATCCAGGGACATCCTGGGAAGAGAGACATTCTTCTGTGGATCGGGATTCTATTGTGCTGCCTACAACTGTCCCTGAGTGAGCAGTCCACCGTTCGGCCTGGAGATCTTGGATTCATCATTCGTTGGAGTCAACAGCCAGTGTACTGGCTGACAACTTTGACCTTCTTGGGCTCTGTGGTTGTGGGAGCCAGGAAAAGCCTCCAGCTTGACGTTTGATCCAGGGACTTTGGGCTTGCAGGCTTCTACATGTTTGTGAGCCATTTTCCTAAGATAAATTTCTCTCTCTCTCTCTCTCTCTCTACATATATATATATATATATATATATATATATATATATATATAAGCTTTGCTGTTTTTTGTTTCTCTAGAGAACCCAGTCTAACACACCATTCTTCTGTTGATATGTTGATAGGCACGTAGGTTGTTTCCATCTTTGTGTTCATGTAAATAGTGCTGCAATGAACATGGGTGTGCATATATATCTGTTCTTGTCCTGGCTCTCATTTCTTCAGGATTTATATCTAGTAATGGAATTGTTTGGTCAAATGGTAGTTCTAATTCCAACTTTTTAAGGAATCACCATACTGCTTTCCACAATGGTTGCATCATTTGACAGTCCCACCAGTAGTGTATGATGGTCCCAATCTTTCCACACTCTTACCAGCATTTGTTATTTTCTGTCTTGTTGAACTTTGGTACTAGTGCTGGGACAAGATGATATCTCATTGTTGTTTTGATTTTCGTATCAATGACTAATGATCAAGAATATTTCTTCGTGTGTTTGTTGGTCGGCTGAATATCCTCTTTGATGAAGCATCTATTCATGTCTTCTGCCCATTTTTAATGACTTATTTATCTTTTTGTTTTTGAGTTTTCTATAAATTTTAGAGATAAGCCTGTTGTCATATATGTTGTTGCCAAATATTTTTTCACAATCTACAGGTTCTCTTTTGACTCTTTTGGAAAAGTTTTAGGAGCACATAAAAATTTAATTTTTAGAAGGACCCGTGTATTTAGTTTACCTTATGCTGTTTGGGTTATGCTTGATAGTCTATTTATACCACATGGTAGGGCCCCAAAATTTGCCTCAATTACTGCCTTGTGGAAAGTTATAGTTTTAGGTTTCATATTTAAGTCATTGATCCACTGGAGTTAGTTTTTGTTTATGGTATGACATATAGATCTTGTTTCATTTTTCTGCAAATGGATATCCAGTTTTGCCAGCACCATTTGTTAAACAGACAATCTCTTCCAGATTTAATGGATTTCAGCCTTTTGTCAAAGATCAGCTGATCATAGGTCAGTAGATCTATTTCTGAGTTTTCAATTCTATTCCAGGGGTCTATGTGTCTGTCATTGTACCAGTCCCAGGCAGTTTTGACAATTGAGGCCGTATAGTAGGTTTTGAGATCTGGCAATGTGAGACCTGCTACTTTGTTCTTCTTCTTCAGTAGTACTTTGCTTATGCCAAGTCTCTTTCCTTTTTATATAAGGTTAGTCATTGGTTTTACCATATCCTTAAAGAATGTTGTTGGGATCTGGATTGGGATTGCATTGAATTCATAGATTGCTTTGGGTACAATTGACATTTTCACAATGTTCAATTGTCCTATCCACTAGCATGGTATGTTCTTCCAATCATGTAGATCTCTTATGATTTGTAGGAGTAGTGATTTGTAGCTTTCTTTGTACAGCTCTTTTGTATCCCTACTGACATTTATTCCCAAGTATTTTATTTTGGGGGGAGACCTGGTACTGTAGTGCCTAAGGCATTTGACTGCTAACCAAAGGTTGGCGGTTCAAACCCACCAGCCACTCCTCAGAAGCAAGGTTGGGCAATCTACTTCCATAGTGATACTGCCTTGGAAACCCAAGGAGGGGTCACTGCGATTCAAGTGTGATTCAATGGCACATAACGGCAACAACAACATTGTAAATGGTATTGATTTTCTTATTTCTTTTTTAGCAATCTATTTGCTGGTGTAGAGGAATCCAACTGATTTTTGGATGTTGATCTTGTATCCTGCTGCTATGCTAAATCTCTCAATTAGTTCCAGTAGGTATTTTTGTTGTTGTTGTTGTTTGTTTGTTTTTTACAGAATCTCTTGGGTTTTCTACATATGGTGTTGCTGTTTGCCATTGAATCATACCCATCTCATAGTGATCCCTTCTTGGGTTTCTGAGGTGTTATCACTATGGAAGTAGATTGCCCAACTTTTATCATCAGCAAAGAAGGATAGTTTTACTTCTTCCTTATCAATTCAGATGCCTTTCATTTCCCCTTCTTGCTTTATTGCCCTGGCTAAGACTTTCAATACAGTGCTGAAAAGAAGTGGAGATATAGGACATCTTTGTCTGGTTCCTGTTCACAAGGGGAATGGTTTCAGTCTCTTTCCATTAGGAATAATGTTGGCTGTTGGTTTTGCATTGTTGTTGTTCTTGTTATGAGTGTATATGCCCTTTATTATGCTGAGGAATTTCTCTTCTGCTCCTATTTTGCTGAGAGTTTTTATCAGTAATGGGTGTTGGATTTTATTAAATTCCTTTTCTGCATCAATTGATATGATCATGTGGTTCTTTTCCTTTTATTTATGTGATGGATGATGTTGATTATTTTTCTAATGTTGAACCATCCTTGCATACCTGATGTGAATCCCACTTGGTCATAATGTATTATTTTTTGGATATGCTGTTGGATCCTATTGGCTAGGATTTTGCTGAAGATTTTTACATCTATATTCATGAGAGAGATTGTTCTGTAGTTTTCCATTTTAGTGATGTCTTTGCCTGGTTTTGGCATCAAAGTTTTACTTGCTTAATAAAATGAATTTGGGAAGATTCCATCCTTTTCTATGTTTTGGAATAGTTTGAGTAGGATTTATGTCAGTTCTTCTCTGAATGTTTGGTAGAATTCTTCAGTTAAACCACCCAGACAAGGACTTTTTTTTTGTTGATAATTTTTTGATGACCTGTTTGATTTTTTCTTTTGTATGAGTCTGTTCTACTTTTCCACTTCAGTCTATAATACTTTAGGTAAGTAGTGTGCTTCTAGAAACCTGCCCATTTCTTCTAGATTTTCAACAACAAATTGTTGGAGTACAGCTCTTCATAGTAT
This sequence comes from Orycteropus afer afer, assembly GCF_000298275.1. Classification (NCBI taxonomy): domain Eukaryota; kingdom Metazoa; phylum Chordata; class Mammalia; order Tubulidentata; family Orycteropodidae; genus Orycteropus; species Orycteropus afer. The sequence continues at coordinate 1,104,996 of NW_006922254.1, read as the reverse complement.
TCTGATACTAGGCTTTTTATTTCACTTGGTTCTGTTGTGATGTTGCCCAATTCATTTCTTACTCATGTTATTTGTATTCTCTCCCTCTTTTCCTTTGTTAAATTTCCAGGGATTTGTCCATTTTACGAATCTTCTGACAAAAAAATCTTCTAGTCTTCTTGATTTTTTTCTATTGTCTTTTTTTTATTTTCTGTTTCATTGATTGGTGCTTGATGCTTTATTATTTCCTGTCTTCTGGTGATTGTAGGCTTTTCTTGCTGCTCTTTTTCTAATTGTTGGAGATATTGTTTTAAGGTGTTGATTTTGGCTCTCTCTTCCTTTTTGATGTGTTCATTTATCACTATAAATTGGCCTCTGATCACTGCTTTTACTGTGTTGCAAATATTTTGATATGTTATATTCTCATTTGATTTGAGGAATTTTTTTATTTCATTTTTTATTTCTTCTATTACCCAGTCGTTCTTAAGACGGGTGTTGTTAAATTTCCATGTGCTTGCATTTTTTCCATTAATCTTCCTATTGTTGATTTCTAATTTGATAGCATTGTGATCTGAGAAGATGCTTTTAAATGTTTTAAAATTTATTAAAGCTTGCTTTGTGGCCTAACATATGGTTTATCATGGAGAATGTTCCATGTGCACTGGAAAAGAATGTATATTGTGCTGCTGTTGGGTGAAGTGCTCTGTAGATGTCTACAAGGTCAAATTAGTGAGCTGTATTGCCTAGTTTTTCAGTGTTTTTGTTGAGTTTCTTTCCAGTTGTTCTGTCTGTGATTGAAACTGGTGTATTAAAATCTCCTACTATGCCTGTGGAGTCATCTATTTGTGTTTTCAATTTTGTTAAAGTCTGATATATGTATTTTGGGGCTTTTTCATTGTTGTTGTTGTTGTTGTTTGCTGTCGAGTCGGCCCCGACTCATAGTGACCCCTCCTTGGGTTTCCGAGGCAGTATCACTACGGAAGTAGGATGCCCAACCTTCCTTCCAAGGAGTGGCTGGTGGGTTTGAACCGCCAGCCTTCTGGTGAGCAGTCAAGTGCCTTAGGCACTATGCTACCAGAGCTCCTGAATTTTTCATTAGGCCCATAAATATTTATTATGGTTATATCTTCTTGTTCAATTGATCCTTTAATCATTATATAATATCCTTCCTTGTCTTTTATGATAGTTTTTGTCATAAAGTCAATTTGATCAGAAATTAATATTGCCACTCCTGCTCTTTTTTGGTTGCCATTTGCTTGATGTATCTTTCTCCAACCTTTAATTTTTAGTCTGTTTTTGTCTTTGTCTCTAGGGTGTGACTCTTGTAGACAGCATAATGATGGGTTATGTTTTCTTATCAAGTCTGCAACTTTCTGTCTCTTGAGTGGTACATGTAATCTGTTGACATTCGGTGTAATTGTCAACAAGTGTGAAATAGTTGCATTCATTTTGTTATGTGTTTTTTCATGGTGTTCCTGTTTCTTTGGTCCATACAATTTTCTGTGCTCAGCTCATTTTGTTTATGAATAATGTTATCATTTCCTTTGTTGCTGTTGTTTAGTATTTGCTAAGTATTCTTGCTTGTCCCCTTTTTATTGTGATGTGAAGGTTTATCATTTTTGTTTGAGGTTACCCTGTGATTTATAGTTTTCTCCCGAGTTTAGAACAGTCCATTCTATCTTGCAACTCTCTTGACTTCTTCACAATTTAGAAGTTCTGTAACTACACAGTATTTTCCTTCTTTTTGGTTTGTAGTTGTCCTTATTTGCCAATTGATTTCTCTAATTAACTGTTTACAATCTTGTAAACTTATTTTACTTTGTATACTTACATAACTGGGTTGGTTTCTGGGTAATGTCATCATGTGTATTAATGGTCAGTTGTCATTTGCCGTTATTGGTTCTCTGTCCAAAGGACTCCCTTTCATATCTCTTGTAAGGTTAGTCTGGTTTAACAAATTCCCTTAATTTCTGCTTATCTGAAAATCTCCTAATTCACCATCATATTTGAGGAACAATTTTGCTGGGTATATAATTCTTGGTTGTAAATTTTTCTCTTTCGGTGTTTTATATATACCATCAATTGTCTTCTTTCCTCCTTGGTTTCTGCTAAAAAATCAGAGCTTAGTCTTATTGGTTGCCTTTTGTAGGTAACTTTTTGTTTTTCCCATTCTGCTTTCAGTATTCATTCTTGGTCTTTGGTTTTGGTGAGTTTGATGATGTTTTGTCTTGGTGATTTTCTTTTGGGGTCTGTCCTGTTTAGGGTTTGTTGGACTCCCTGAATGGATATATTCTTACCTTTCATCATAGCAGGGATTTGCCAACAAATCTTGGGCAATTGTCTCAGTGTTTTTATTTTTCTCTTTCTTTTGTGGAATTCCAATTACATGTAGACTATTCCTTTTGATGATATTCCACATGAATCTTAGGCTTTCTTCATTTTGTTTTGATCTTTTTTTTCTGATTGATTGCTTTCCAAAGAAGTATTCAGCCATTTGTCCTCAATCTCAATTCTGTCTTCCATTGGTTCAATTCTACTCCTTTGCCCTTTCAATGTGTTATCTATTTTTGAAAATTTAGTATTAATCTTCTGGATTTCTATCTGTAGATTTTATATCATTTCTAATTTTTCATTTATTTTGCCATTTTATTCTTGCATTTTCTTCTGAAATTGTTCTGGAGTTTTGTCTGTGTTTTCCTTAATGTTGTCAGTGTTTTCCTTGATTTGTCTCTCAATCTGTTGAAGGTACCTAAATATAATTCTTTTGACTTCCTTTTCTGGGAGTTCCAATGCTGCCTCTTCCTCAGAGATGTGTTCCGGGTTTGTATCCTGCTCCCTTGTTTCTACTGCTTTATCTTGCTTCTCGTGTGAACTGTGATATCTGTTGTCTCTGAGACATGGTTACTTTGTTGTATTAAATTTAATTGGTGAGTGTATGTTGGAGTAATTTGCCTAAGATTTTCATTTTCTTTGTTTTGTTTGGATGTATCTGAGTAAGCAGTGTATGTGCTCCTCTATTCGCTAGTTGGCAGCACTTATGCACTCACCACCTGTCTCCTGGTGGGTGTGATATAGAACATAGGTGGCTGCACTGATCTCTGTTAACTGTTTTGAAGAGCACTTATGGATGAGTCAGGCTCCTATTGGTGGCCATGTGTAGCTGGCAATTGGTGCAGAAGGAAGTGATGGCTCTCACTCAGTAAGTGGAATTTCAGGAGATGTGGGTGTGGTTGGTTTGTATGGAAATGGTTGCTCTCTCCACTCAGACAAAAACAACAATAAAAAAAACATAAAAAATGTAATAGCAAGAGGACAAAATGCACACACTGTGTAAACATGCAGGAACAATCACCAAAAGGAGGGAGAAAAGAAGGAGAGAGAAGGCACTGAATGAGAGAAAATATTTAAAGAAATACTTTAAAAAGCCAAAAGAAATATGAATAGTAAAAAGGGGGAAAAAAAAACTCACTATCTTGGGAAAGGGGAATAAAAGAAAAGAGGTAGAGTAGGAGAATAACAAAGAAAAAAAAATGGGAAAAATGCAAAAAGAAAAACAAGAAAGAAAAAATGGAACCAGGAAAAAGGAAGTGAGAAAAAGCCAAAAACTGGAACCTGGGAAGGGAAGAGAAAGAATAATACTGAAAAATATAAAAAATAATAATTGTTGTTGTTATGTGCTGTCGAGT